>NC_086445.1:819882640-820182640 GCF_028390025.1 Pseudophryne corroboree | reverse complement strand
ACTCATTTTCAGTCTATTCTGAACACCTCACACCTCACAATATTATTTTTAGTCCTAAAATTTGCACCGAGGTCGCTGGATGGCTAAGCTAAGCGACACAAGTGGCCGACACAAACACCTGGCCCATCTAGGAGTGGCACTGCAGTGTCAGACAGGAGGGCACTTCAAAAAAATAGTCCCCAAACAGCACATGATGCAAAGAAAAAAAGAGGCACACCAAGGTCGCTGTGTGACTAAGCTAAGCGACACAAGTTGCCGACACAAACACCTGGCCCATCTAGGAGTGGCACTGCGGTGTCAGGCAGGATGACACTTCAAAAAAATTGTCCCCAAACAGCACATGATGCAAGGAAAAATGAAAGAAAAAAGAGGTGCAAGATGGAATTGTCCTTGGGCCCTCCCACCCACCCTTATGTTGTATAAACAGGACATGCACACTTTAACGAACCCATCATTTCAGCGACAGTGTCTGCCACACGACTGTGACTGAAATGACTGGTTGGTTTGGGCCCCCTCCAAAAAAGAAGCAATCAATCTCTCCTTGCACAAACTGGCTCTACAGAGGCAAGATGTCCACCTCATCATCATCCTCCGATTCCTCACCCCTTTCACTGTGTACATCCCCCTCCTCACAGATTATTAATTCGTCCCCACTGGAATCCACCATCTCAGGTCCCTGTGTACTTTCTGGAGGCAATTGCTGGTGAATGTCTCCATGGAGGAATTGATTATAATTCATTTTGATGAACATCATCTTCTCCCCATTTTCTGGAAGTAACCTCATACGCCGATTGCTGACAAGGTGAGCGGCTGCACTAAACACTCTTTCGGAGTACACACTGGAGGGAGGGCAACTTAGGTAGAATAAAGCCAGTTTGTGCAAGGGCCTCCAAATTGCCTCTTTTTCCTGCCAGTATACGTACGGACTGTCTGACGTGCCTACTTGGATGCGGTCACTCATATAATCCTCCACCATTCTTTCAATGGTGAGAGAATCATATGCAGTGACAGTAGACGACATGTCAGTAATCGTTGGCAGGTCCTTCAGTCCGGACCAGATGTCAGCACTCGCTCCAGACTGCCCTGCATCACCGCCAGCAGGTGGGCTCGAAATTCTTAGCCTTTTCCTCGCACCTCCAGTTGCGGGAGAATGTGAAGGAGGAGCTGTTGACGGGTCACGTTCCGCTTGACTTGACAATTTTCTCACCAGCAGGTCTTTGAACCTCTGCAGACTTGTGTCTGCCGGAAAGAGAGATACAACGTAGGTTTTAAATCTAGGATCGAGCACGGTGGCCAAAATGTAGTGCTCTGATTTCAACAGATTGACCACTCGTGAATCCTGGTTAAGTGAATTAAGGGCTCCATCCACAAGTCCAACATGCCTAGCGGAATCGCTCTGTTTTAGCTCCTCCTTCAATGTCTCCAGCTTCTTCTGCAAAAGCCTGATGAGGGGAATGACCTGACTCAGGCTGGCAGTGTCTGAACTGACTTCACGTGTGGCAAGTTCAAAGGGTTGCTGAACCTTGCACAACGTTGAAATCATTCTCCACTGCGCTTGAGTCAGGTGCATTCCCCCTCCTTTGCCTATATCGTGGGCAGATGTATAGGCTTGAATGGCCTTTTGCTGCTCCTCCATCCTCAGAAGCATATAGAGGGTTGAATTCCACCTCGTTACCACCTCTTGCTTCAGATGATGGCAGGGCAGGTTCAGGAGTGTTTGCTGGTGCTCCAGTCTTCGGCACGCGGTGGCTGAATGCCGAAAGTGGCCCGCAATTCTTCGGGCCACTGACAGCATCTCTTGCACGCCCCTGTCGTTTTTTAATAATTCTGCACCACCAAATTCAATGTATGTGCAAAACATGGGACGTGTTGGAATTTGCCCAGATGTAATGCACGCACAATATTGGTGGCGTTGTCCGATGTCACAAATCCCCAGGAGAGTCCAATTGGGGTAAGCCATTCTGCAATGATGTTCCTCAGTTTCCGTAAGAGGTTGTCAGCTGTGTGTCTCTTCTGGAAAGCGGTGATACAAAGCGTAGCCTGCCTAGGAACGAGTTGGCGTTTGCGAGATGCTGCTACTGGTGCCGCCGCTGCTGTTCTTGCTTCTAGAGGCAATACATCTACCCAGTGGGCTGTCACAGTCATATAGTCCTGAGTCTGCCCTGCTCCACTTGTCCACATGTCCGTGGTTAAGTGGACATTGGGTACAACTGCATTTTTTAGGACACTGGTGACTCTTTTTCTGAGGTCTGTGTACATTTTCGGTATCGCCTGCCTAGAGAAATGGAACCTAGATGGTATTTGGTACTGGGGACACAGTACCTCAATCAAGTCTCTAGTTGCCTCTGAATTAACGGTGGATACCGGAACCACGTTTCTCACCACCCAGGCTGACAAGACCTGAGTTATCCGCTTTGCAGCAGGATGACTGCTGTGATATTTCATCTTCCTCGCAAAGGACTGTTGGACAGTCAATTGCTTACTGGAAGTAGTACAAGTGGTCTTCCGACTTCCCCTCTGGGATGCCGATCGACTCCCAGAAGCAACAACAGCAGCGCCAGCAGCAGTAGGCGTTACACTCAAGGATGCATCGGAGGAATCCCAGGCAGGAGAGGACTCGTCAGACTTGCCAGTGACATGGCCTGCAGGACTCTTGGCTTTCCTGTGTAAGGTGGAAATTGACTCTGAGGGAGTTGGTGGTGTGGGTTGCAGGAGCTTGGTTACAAGAGGAAGGGATTTAGTGGTCAGTGGACTGCTTCCGGTGTCATCCAAAGTTTTTGAACTTGTCACTGACTTCTGATGAATTTCGGACCAGGTGACGTATAAGGGAGGATGTTCCTAGGTGGTTAACGTCCTTACCCCTACTTATTACAGCTTGACAAAGGCAACACATGGCTTGACACCTGTTGTCCGCATTTGTGTTGAAATAGTTCCACACCGAAGAGGTGATTTTTTTTGTATTTTGACCAGGCATGTCAATGGCCATATTCATCCCACGGACAACAGGTGTCTCCCCGGGTGCCTAACTTAAACAAACCACCTCACCATCAGAATCCTCCTTGTCAATTTCCTCCCCAGCGCCAGCAACACCCATATCCTCATCCTGGTGTACTTCAACAGTGACATCTTCAATTTGACTATCAGGAACTGGACTGCGGGTGCTCCTTCCAGCACTTGCAGGGGGCGTGCAAATGGTGGAAGGCGCAAGCTCTTCCCGTCCAGTGTTGGGAAGGTCAGGCATCGCAACCGACACAATTGGACTCTCCTTGGGGATTTGTGATTTAGAAGAACGCACAGTTCTTTGCTGTGCTTTTGCCAGCTTAAGTCTTTTCATTTTTCTAGCAAGAGGATGAGTGCTTCCATCCTCATGTGAAGCTGAACCACTAGCCATGAACATAGGCCAGGGCCTCAGCCGTTCCTTGCCACTCCGTGTCGTAAATGGCATATTGGCAAGTTTACGCTTCTCATCAGACGCTTTCAATTTTGATTTTTGGGTCATTTTACTGAACTTTTGTTTTTTGGATTTTACATGCTCTCTACTATGACATTGGGCATCGGCCTTGGCAGACGACGTTGATGGCATTTCATCGTCTCGGCCATGACTAGTGGCAGCAGCTTCAGCACGAGGTGGAAGTGGATCTTGATCTTTCCCTATTTTAACCTCCACATTTTTGTTCTCCATTTTTTAATGTGTGGAATTATATGCCAGTATCAATAGCAATGGCCTACTACTATATATACTGCGCACAACTGAAATGCACCACAGGTACGGATGAATAGTATACTTGACGACACAGAGGTAGGTAGAGCAGTGGCCTTCCGTACCGTACTGCTATATATACTGGTGGTCACTGTCAGCAAACTGCAAAACTAAAATGCACCACAGGTATAGAATCTGGATGGATAGTATACTTGACGACACAGAGGTAGGTAGAGCAGTGGCCTTCCGTACCGTACTGCTATATATACTGGTGGTCACTGGTCAGCAAAACTCTGCACTGTACTCCTCCTATATATATACTGGTGGTCCCCAGTCCCCACAATAAAGCAGTGTGAGCACAGATATATGCAGCACACTGAGCACAGATATGGAGTGTTTTTCAGGCAGACAACGTATACTGGTGGTCACTGGTCAGCAAAACTCTGCACTGTCCTCCTCCTATATAATATACTGGTGGTCCCCAGTCCCCACAATAAATCAGTGTGAGCACAGGTATATGCAGCACACTGAGCACAGATATGGAGTGTTTTTCAGGCAGGCAACGTATACTGGTGGTCACTGTCAGCAAAACTCTGCACTGTACTCCTCCTATATAATAGTGATGTGCACCGAAAATTTTTCGGGTTTTGTGTTTTGGTTTTGGATTCGGTTCCGCGGCCGTGTGTTGGATTCGGACGCGTTTGGCAAAACCTCCCTGAAAATTTTTTGTCGGATTCGGGTGTGTTTTGGATTCGGGTGTTTTTTACAAAAAACCCTCAAAAACAGCTTAAATCATAGAATTTGGGGGTCATTTTGATCCCATAGTATTATTAACCTCAATAACCATAATTTCCACTCATTTTCAGTCTATTCTGAACACCTCACACCTCACAATATTATTTTTAGTCCTAAAATTTGCCCCGAGGTCGCTGGATGGCTAAGCTAAGCTAAGCGACACAAGTGGCCGACACAAACACCTGGCCCATCTAGGAGTGGCACTGCAGTGTCAGACAGGATGGCACTTCAAAAAAATAGTCCCCAAACAGCACATGATGCAAAGAAAAATGAAAGAAAAAAGAGGTGCAAGATGGAATTGTCCTTGGGCCCTCCCACTCACCCTTATGTTGTATAAACAGGACATGCACACTTTAACGAACCCATCATTTCAGCGACAGGGTCTGCCATACGACTGTGACTGAAATGACTGGTTGGTTTGGGCCCCCACCAAAAAAGAAGCAATCAATCTCTCCTTGCACAAACTGGCTCTACAGAGGCAAGATGTCCACCTCATCATCATCCTCCAATTCCTCACCCCTTTCACTGTGTACATCCCCCTCCTCACAGATTATTAATTCGTCCCCACTGGAATCCACCATCTCAGGTCCCTGTGTACTTTCTGGAGGCAATTGCTGGTGAATGTCTCCACGGAGGAATTGATTATAATTCATTTTGATGAACATCATCTTCTCCACATTTTCTGGAAGTAACCTCATACGCCGATTGCTGACAAGGTGAGCGGCTGCACTAAACACTCTTTCGGAGTATACACTGGAGGGAGGGCAACTTAGGTAGAATAAAGCCAGTTTGTGCAAGGGCCTCCAAATTGCCTCTTTTTCCTGCCAGTATACGTACGGACTGTCTGACATGCCTACTTGGATGCGGTCAATAATATAATCCTCCACCATTCTTTCAATGGTGAGAGAATCATATGCAGTGACAGTAGACGACATGTCAGTAATCGTTGGCAGGTCCTTCAGTCCGGACCAGATGTCAGCACTCGCTCCAGACTGCCCTGCGTCACCGCCAGCGGGTGGGCTCGGAATTCTTAGCCTTTTCCTCGCACCTCCAGTTGCGGGAGAATGTGAAGGAGGAGCTGTTGACGGGTCACGTTCCGCTTGACTTGACAATTTTCTCACCAGCAGGTCTTTGAACCTTTGCAGACTTGTGTCTGCCGGAAAGAGAGATACAACGTAGGTTTTAAATCTAGGATCGAGCACGGTGGCCAAAATGTAGTGCTCTGATTTCAACAGATTGACCACCCGTGAATCCTGGTTAAGTGAATTAAGGGCTCCATCCACAAGTCCAACATGCCTAGCGGAATCGCTCTGTTTTAGCTCCTCCTTCAATGTCTCCAGCTTCTTCTGCAAAAGCCTGATGAGGGGAATGACCTGACTCAGGCTGGCAGTGTCTGAACTGACTTCACGTGTGGCAAGTTCAAAGGGTTGCTGAACCTTGCACAACGTTGAAATCATTCTCCACTGCGCTTGAGTCAGGTGCATTCCCCCTCCTTTGCCTATATCGTGGGCAGATGTATAGGCTTGAATGGCCTTTTGCTGCTCCTCCATCCTCAGAAGCATATAGAGGGTTGAATTCCACCTCGTTACCACCTCTTGCTTCAGATGATGGGAGGGCAGGTTCAGGAGTGTTTGCTGGTGCTCCAGTCTTCGGCACGCGGTGGCTGAATGCCGAAAGTGGCCCGCAATTCTTCGGGCCACTGACAGCATCTCTTGCACGCCCCTGTCATTTTTTAATAATTCTGCACCACCAAATTCAATGTATGTGCAAAACATGGGACGTGTTGGAATTTGCCCAGATGTAATGCACGCACAATATTGGTGGCGTTGTCCGATGTCACAAATCCCCAGGAGAGTCCAATTGGGGTAAGCCATTCTGCGATGATGTTCCTCAGTTTCCGTAAGAGGTTGTCAGCTGTGTGTCTCTTCTGGAAAGCGGTGATACAAAGCGTAGCCTGCCTAGGAACGAGTTGGCGTTTGCGAGATGCTGCTACTGGTGCCGCCGCTGCTGTTCTTGCTTCTAGAGGCAATACATCTACCCAGTGGGCTGTCACAGTCATATAGTCCTGAGTCTGCCCTGCTCCACTTGTCCACATGTCCGTGGTTAAGTGGACATTGGGTACAACTGCATTTTTTAGGACACTGGTGACTCTTTTTCTGAGGTCTGTGTACATTTTCAGTATCGCCTGCCTAGAGAAATGGAATCTAGATGGTATTTGGTACTGGGGACACAGTACCTCAATCAAGTCTCTAGTTGCCTGTGAATTAACGGTGGATACCGGAACCACGTTTCTCACCACCCAGGCTGACAAGACCTGAGTTATCCGCTTTGCAGCAGGATGACTGCTGTGATATTTCATCTTCCTAGCAAAGGACTGTTGGACAGTCAATTGCTTACTGGAAGTAGTACAAGTGGTCTTCCGACTTCCCCTCTGGGATGCCGATCGACTCCCAGAAGCAACAACAGCAGCGCCAGCAGCAGTAGGTGTTACACTCAAGGATGCATCGGAGGAATCCCAGGCAGGAGAGGACTCGTCATACTTGCCAGTGACATGGTCTGCAGGACTATTGGCTTTCCTGTGTAAGGTGGAAATTGACACTGAGGGAGTTGGTGGTGTGGTTTGCAGGAGCTTGGTTACAAGAGGAAGGGATTTAGTGGTCAGTGGACTGCTTCCGCTGTCATCCAAAGTTTTTGAACTTGTCACTGACTTCTGATGAATGCGGACCAGGTGACATATAAGGGAGGATGTTCCTAGGTGGTTAACGTCCTTACCCCTACTTATTACAGCTTGACAAAGGCAACACACGGCTTGACACCTGTTGTCCGCATTTGTGTTGAAATAATTCCTCACCGAAGAGGTGATTTTTTTTGTATTTTGACCAGGCATGTCAATGGTTATATTCGTCCCATGGACAACAGGTGTCTCCCCGGGTGCCTGACTTAAACAAACCACCTCACCATCAGAATCCTCCTTGTCAATTTCCTCCCCAGCGCCAGCAACACCCATATCCTCATCCTGGTGTACTTCAACAGTGACATCTTCAATTTGACTATCAGGAACTGGACTGCGGGTGCTCCTTCCAGCACTTGCAGGGGGCATGCAAATGGTGGAAGGCGCAAGCTCTTCCCGTCCAGTGTTGGGAAGGTCAGGCATCGCAACCGACACAATTGGACTCTCCTTGGGGATTTGTGATTTAGAAGAACGCACAGTTCTTTGCTGTGCTTTTGCCAGCTTAAGTCTTTTCATTTTTCTAGCGGGAGGATGAGTGCTTCCATCCTCATGTAAATCTGAACTACTAGCCATGAACATAGGCCAGGGCCTCAGCCGTTCCTTGCCACTCCGTGTCGTAAATGGCATATTGGTAAGTTTACGCTTCTCATCAGACGCTTTCAATTTTGATTTTTGGGTCATTTTACTGAACTTTTGTTTTTTGGATTTTACATGCTCTCTACTATGACATTGGGCATCGGCCTTGGCAGACGACGTTGATGGCATTTCATCGTCTCGGCCATGACTAGTGGCAGCAGCTTCAGCACGAGGTGGAAGTGGATCTTGATCTTTCCCTATTTTAACCTCCACATTTTTGTTCTCCATTTTTTAATGTGTGGAATTATATGCCAGTATCAATAGCATTGGCCTACTACTATATATAGTGCGCACAACTTAAATGCACCACAGGTATGGATGGATAGTATACTTGACGACACAGAGGTAGGTAGAGCAGTGGCCTTCCGTACAGTACTGCTATATATACTGGTGGTCACTGTCAGCAAAACTCTGCACTGTACTCCTCCTATATAATCCTGGTGGTCCCCAGTCCCCACAATAAAGCAGTGTGAGCACAGATATATGCAGCACACTGAGCACAGATATGGAGTGTTTTTCAGGCAGACAACGTATACTGGTGGTCACTGGTCAGCAAAACTCTGCACTGTACTCCTCCTATATAATATACTGGTGGTCCCCAGTCCCCACAATAAATCAGTGTGAGCACAGGTATATGCAGCACACTGAGCACAGATATGGAGTGTTTTTCAGGCAGGCAACGTATACTGGTGGTCACTGTACTCCTCCTATATAATAGTGATGTGCACCGAAAATTTTTCGGGTTTTGTGTTTTGGTTTTGGATTCGGTTCCGCGGCCGTGTGTTGGATTCGGACGCGTTTGGCAAAACCTCCCTGAAAATTTTTTGTCGGATTCGGGTGTGTTTTGGATTCGGGTGTTTTTTATAAAAAACCCTCAAAAACAGCTTAAATCATAGAATTTGGGGGTCATTTTGATCCCATAGTATTATTAACCTCAATAACCATAATTTCCACTCATTTTCAGTCTATTCTGAACACCTCACACCTCACAATATTATTTTTAGTCCTAAAATTTGCCCCGAGGTCGCTGGATGGCTAAGCTAAGCTAAGCGACACAAGTGGCCGACACAAACACCTGGCCCATCTAGGAGTGGCACTGCAGTGTCAGACAGGATGGCACTTCAAAAAAATAGTCCCCAAACAGCACATGATGCAAAGAAAAATGAAAGAAAAAAGAGGTGCAAGATGGAATTGTCCTTGGGCCCTCCCACTCACCCTTATGTTGTATAAACAGGACATGCACACTTTAACGAACCCATCATTTCAGCGACAGGGTCTGCCATACGACTGTGACTGAAATGACTGGTTGGTTTGGGCCCCCACCAAAAAAGAAGCAATCAATCTCTCCTTGCACAAACTGGCTCTACAGAGGCAAGATGTCCACCTCATCATCATCCTCCAATTCCTCACCCCTTTCACTGTGTACATCCCCCTCCTCACAGATTATTAATTCGTCCCCACTGGAATCCACCATCTCAGGTCCCTGTGTACTTTCTGGAGGCAATTGCTGGTGAATGTCTCCACGGAGGAATTGATTATAATTCATTTTGATGAACATCATCTTCTCCACATTTTCTGGAAGTAACCTCATACGCCGATTGCTGACAAGGTGAGCGGCTGCACTAAACACTCTTTCGGAGTACACACTGGAGGGAGGGCAACTTAGGTAGAATAAAGCCAGTTTGTGCAAGGGCCTCCAAATTGCCTCTTTTTCCTGCCAGTATACGTACGGACTGTCTGACATGCCTACTTGGATGCGGTCAATAATATAATCCTCCACCATTCTTTCAATGGTGAGAGAATCATATGCAGTGACAGTAGACGACATGTCAGTAATCGTTGGCAGGTCCTTCAGTCCGGACCAGATGTCAGCACTCGCTCCAGACTGCCCTGCGTCACCGCCAGCGGGTGGGCTCGGAATTCTTAGCCTTTTCCTCGCACCTCCAGTTGCGGGAGAATGTGAAGGAGGAGCTGTTGACGGGTCACGTTCCGCTTGACTTGACAATTTTCTCACCAGCAGGTCTTTGAACCTTTGCAGACTTGTGTCTGCCGGAAAGAGAGATACAACGTAGGTTTTAAATCTAGGATCGAGCACGGTGGCCAAAATGTAGTGCTCTGATTTCAACAGATTGACCACCCGTGAATCCTGGTTAAGTGAATTAAGGGCTCCATCCACAAGTCCAACATGCCTAGCGGAATCGCTCTGTTTTAGCTCCTCCTTCAATGTCTCCAGCTTCTTCTGCAAAAGCCTGATGAGGGGAATGACCTGACTCAGGCTGGCAGTGTCTGAACTGACTTCACGTGTGGCAAGTTCAAAGGGTTGCTGAACCTTGCACAACGTTGAAATCATTCTCCACTGCGCTTGAGTCAGGTGCATTCCCCCTCCTTTGCCTATATCGTGGGCAGATGTATAGGCTTGAATGGCCTTTTGCTGCTCCTCCATCCTCAGAAGCATATAGAGGGTTGAATTCCACCTCGTTACCACCTCTTGCTTCAGATGATGGCAGGGCAGGTTCAGGAGTGTTTGCTGGTGCTCCAGTCTTCGGCACGCGGTGGCTGAATGCCGAAAGTGGCCCGCAATTCTTCGGGCCACTGACAGCATCTCTTGCACGCCCCTGTCATTTTTTAATAATTCTGCACCACCAAATTCAATGTATGTGCAAAACATGGGACGTGTTGGAATTTGCCCAGATGTAATGCACGCACAATATTGGTGGCGTTGTCCGATGTCACAAATCCCCAGGAGAGTCCAATTGGGGTAAGTCATTCTGCGATGATGTTCCTCAGTTTCCGTAAGAGGTTGTCAGCTGTGTGTCTCTTCTGGAAAGCGGTCATACAAAGCGTAGCCTGCCTAGGAACGAGTTGGCGTTTGCGAGATGCTGCTACTGGTGCCGCCGCTGCTGTTCTTGCTTCTAGAGGCAATACATCTACCCAGTGGGCTGTCACAGTCATATAGTCCTGAGTCTGCCCTGCTCCACTTGTCCACATGTCCGTGGTTAAGTGGACATTGGGTACAACTGCATTTTTTAGGACACTGGTGACTCTTTTTCTGAGGTCTGTGTACATTTTCAGTATCGCCTGCCTAGAGAAATGGAATCTAGATGGTATTTGGTACTGGGGACACAGTACCTCAATCAAGTCTCTAGTTGCCTGTGAATTAACGGTGGATACCGGAACCACGTTTCTCACCACCCAGGCTGACAAGACCTGAGTTATCCGCTTTGCAGCAGGATGACTGCTGTGATATTTCATCTTCCTCGCAAAGGACTGTTGGACAGTCAATTGCTTACTGGAAGTAGTACAAGTGGTCTTCCGACTTCCCCTCTGGGATGCCGATCGACTCCCAGAAGCAACAACAGCAGCGCCAGCAGCAGTAGGTGTTACACTCAAGGATGCATCGGAGGAATCCCAGGCAGGAGAGGACTCGTCATACTTGCCAGTGACATGGTCTGCAGGACTATTGGCTTTCCTGTGTAAGGTGGAAATTGACACTGAGGGAGTTGGTGGTGTGGTTTGCAGGAGCTTGGTTACAAGAGGAAGGGATTTAGTGGTCAGTGGACTGCTTCCGCTGTCATCCAAAGTTTTTGAACTTGTCACTGACTTCTGATGAATGCGGACCAGGTGACATATAAGGGAGGATGTTCCTAGGTGGTTAACGTCCTTACCCCTACTTATTACAGCTTGACAAAGGCAACACACGGCTTGACACCTGTTGTCCGCATTTGTGTTGAAATAATTCCACACCGAAGAGGTGATTTTTTTTGTATTTTGACCAGGCATGTCAATGGTTATATTCGTCCCACGGACAACAGGTGTCTCCCCGGGTGCCTGACTTAAACAAACCACCTCACCATCAGAATCCTCCTTGTCAATTTCCTCCCCAGCGCCAGCAACACCCATATCCTCATCCTGGTGTACTTCAACAGTGACATCTTCAATTTGACTATCAGGAACTGGACTGCGGGTGCTCCTTCCAGCACTTGCAGGGGGCATGCAAATGGTGGAAGGCGCAAGCTCTTCCCGTCCAGTGTTGGGAAGGTCAGGCATCGCAACCGACACAATTGGACTCTCCTTGGGGATTTGTGATTTAGAAGAACGCACAGTTCTTTGCTGTGCTTTTGCCAGCTTAAGTCTTTTCATTTTTCTAGCGGGAGGATGAGTGCTTCCATCCTCATGTAAATCTGAACTACTAGCCATGAACATAGGCCAGGGCCTCAGCCGTTCCTTGCCACTCCGTGTCGTAAATGGCATATTGGTAAGTTTACGCTTCTCATCAGACGCTTTCAATTTTGATTTTAGGGTCATTTTACTGAACTTTTGTTTTTTGGATTTTACATGCTCTCTACTATGACATTGGGCATCGGCCTTGGCAGACGACGTTGATGGCATTTCATCGTCTCGGCCATGACTAGTGGCAGCAGCTTCAGCACGAGGTGGAAGTGGATCTTGATCTTTCCCTATTTTAACCTCCACATTTTTGTTCTCCATTTTTTAATGTGTGGAATTATATGCCAGTATCAATAGCAATGGCCTACTACTATATATAGTGCGCACAACTTAAATGCACCACAGGTATGGATGGATAGTATACTTGACGACACAGAGGTAGGTAGAGCAGTGGCCTTCCGTACAGTACTGCTATATATACTGGTGGTCACTGTCAGCAAAACTCTGCACTGTACTCCTCCTATATAATCCTGGTGGTCCCCAGTCCCCACAATAAAGCAGTGTGAGCACAGATATATGCAGCACACTGAGCACAGATATGGAGTGTTTTTCAGGCAGACAACGTATACTGGTGGTCACTGGTCAGCAAAACTCTGCACTGTACTCCTCCTATATAATATACTGGTGATCCCCAGTCCCCACAATAAAGCAGTGTGAGCACAGATATATGCAGCACACTGAGCACAGATATGGAGTGTTTTTCAGGCACACAACGTATACTGGTGGTCACTGGTCAGCAAAACTCTGCACTGTACTCCTCCTATATAATACTGCTGCTCTCCAGTCCCCACAATTAAGCAGTGTGAGCATAGATATATGCAGCAGACTAAGCACAGATATGGAGTGTTTTTCAAGCAGACAACGTATACTGGTGGTCACTGGTCAGCAAAACTCTGCACTGTACTCCTCCTATATAATACTGCTGCTCCCCAGTCCCCACAATTAAGCAGTGTGAGCACAGATATATGCAGCACACTGAGCACAGATACAGTATGGAGTGTTTTTCAGGCAGACAACGTATACTGGTGGTCACTGGTCAGCAAAACTCTGCACTGTACTCCTCCTATATAATATACTGGTGGTCCCCAGTCCCCACAATAAATCAGTGTGAGCACAGATATATGCAGCACACTGAGCACAGATATGGAGTGTTTTTCAGGCAGGCAACGTATACTGGTGGTCACTGTCAGCAAAACTCTGCACTGTACTCCTCCTATATAATAGTGATGTGCACCAGAAATTTTTCGGGTTTTGTGTTTTGGTTTTGGATTCGGTTCCGCGGCCGTGTGTTGGATTCGGACGCGTTTGGCAAAACCTCCCTGAAAATTTTTTGTCGGATTCGGGTGTGTTTTGGATTCGGGTGTTTTTTACAAAAAACCCTCAAAAACAGCTTAAATCATAGAATTTGAGGGTCATTTTGATCCCATAGTATTATTAACCTCAATAACCATAATTTCCACTCATTTTCAGTCTATTCTGAACACCTCACACCTCACAATATTATTTTTAGTCCTAAAATTTGCCCCGAGGTCGCTGGATGGCTAAGCTAAGCTAAGCGACACAAGTGGCCGACACAAACACCTGGCCCATCTAGGAGTGGCACTGCAGTGTCAGACAGGATGGCACTTCAAAAAAATAGTCCCCAAACAGCACATGATGCAAAGAAAAATGAAAGAAAAAAGAGGTGCAAGATGGAATTGTCCTTGGGCCCTCCCACTCACCCTGATGTTGTATAAACAGGACATGCACACTTTAACGAACCCATCATTTCAGCGACAGGGTCTGCCATACGACTGTGACTGAAATGACTGGTTGGTTTGGGCCCCCACCAAAAAAGAAGCAATCAATCTCTCCTTGCACAAACTGGCTCTACAGAGGCAAGATGTCCACCTCATCATCATCCTCCAATTCCTCACCCCTTTCACTGTGTACATCCCCCTCCTCACAGATTATTAATTCGTCCCCACTGGAATCCACCATCTCAGGTCCCTGTGTACTTTCTGGAGGCAATTGCTGGTGAATGTCTCCACGGAGGAATTGATTATAATTCATTTTGATGAACATCATCTTCTCCACATTTTCTGGAAGTAACCTCATACGCCGATTGCTGACAAGGTGAGCGGCTGCACTAAACACTCTTTCGGAGTACACACTGGAGGAAGGGCAACTTAGGTAGAATAAAGCCAGTTTGTGCAAGGGCCTCCAAATTGCCTCTTTTTCCTGCCAGTATACGTACGGACTGTCTGACATGCCTACTTGGATGCGGTCAATAATATAATCCTCCACCATTCTTTCAATGGTGAGAGAATCATATGCAGTGACAGTAGACGACATGTCAGTAATCGTTGGCAGGTCCTTCAGTCCGGACCAGATGTCAGCACTCGCTCCAGACTGCCCTGCGTCACCGCCAGCGGGTGGGCTCGGAATTCTTAGCCTTTTCCTCGCACCTCCAGTTGCGGGAGAATGTGAAGGAGGAGCTGTTGACGGGTCACGTTCCGCTTGACTTGACAATTTTCTCACCAGCAGGTCTTTGAACCTTTGCAGACTTGTGTCTGCCGGAAAGAGAGATACAACGTAGGTTTTAAATCTAGGATCGAGCATGGTGGCCAAAATGTAGTGCTCTGATTTCAACAGATTGACCACCCGTGAATCCTGGTTAAGTGAATTAAGGGCTCCATCCACAAGTCCAACATGCCTAGCGGAATCGCTCTGTTTTAGCTCCTCCTTCAATGTCTCCAGCTTCTTCTGCAAAAGCCTGATGAGGGGAATGACCTGACTCAGGCTTGCAGTGTCTGAACTGACTTCACGTGTGGCAAGTTCAAAGGGTTGCTGAACCTTGCACAACGTTGAAATCATTCTCCACTGCACTTGAGTCAGGTGCATTCCCCCTCCTTTGCCTATATCGTGGGCAGATGTATAGGCTTGAATGGCCTTTTGCTGCTCCTCCATCCTCAGAAGCATATAGAGGGTTGAATTCCACCTCGTTACCACCTCTTGCTTCAGATGATGGCAGGGCAGGTTCAGGAGTGTTTGCTGGTGCTCCAGTCTTCGGCATGCGGTGGCTGAATGCCGAAAGTGGCCAGCAATTCTTCGGGCCACTGACAGCATCTCTTGCACGCCCCTGTCGTTTTTTAATAATTCTGCACCACCAAATTCAATGTATGTGCAAAACATGGGACGTGTTGGAATTTGCCCAGATGTAATGCACGCACAATATTGGTGGCGTTGTCCGATGTCACAAATCCCCAGGAGAGTCCAATTGGGGTAAGCCATTCTGCGATGATGTTCCTCAGTTTCCGTAAGAGGTTGTCAGCTGTGTGTCTCTTCTGGAAAGCGGTCATACAAAGCGTAGCCTGCCTAGGAACGAGTTGGCGTTTGCGAGATGCTGCTACTGGTGCCGCCGCTGCTGTTCTTGCTTCTAGAGGCAATACATCTACCCAGTGGGCTGTCACAGTCATATAGTCCTGAGTCTGCCCTGCTCCACTTGTCCACATGTCCGTGGTTAAGTGGACATTGGGTACAACTGCATTTTTTAGGACACTGGTGACTCTTTTTCTGAGGTCTGTGTACATTTTCAGTATCGCCTGCCTAGAGAAATGGAATCTAGATGGTATTTGGTACTGGGGACACAGTACCTCAATCAAGTTTCTCGTTGCCTGTGAATTAACGGTGGATACCGGAACCACGTTTCTCACCACCCAGGCTGACAAGACCTGAGTTATCCGCTTTGCAGCAGGATGACTGCTGTGATATTTCATCTTCCTCGCAAAGGACTGTTGGACAGTCAATTGCTTACTGGAAGTAGTACAAGTGGTCTTCCGACTTCCCCTCTGGGATGCCGATCGACTCCCAGAAGCAACAACAGCAGCGCCAGCAGCAGTAGGTGTTACACTCAAGGATGCATCGGAGGAATCCCAGGCAGGAGAGGACTCGTCATACTTGCCAGTGACATGGTCTGCAGGACTATTGGCTTTCCTGTGTAAGGTGGAAATTGACACTGAGGGAGTTGGTGGTGTGGTTTGCAGGAGCTTGGTTACAAGAGGAAGGGATTTAGTGGTCAGTGGACTGCTTCCGCTGTCATCCAAAGTTTTTGAACTTGTCACTGACTTCTGATGAATGCGGACCAGGTGACATATAAGGGAGGATGTTCCTAGGTGGTTAACGTCCTTACCCCTACTTATTACAGCTTGACAAAGGCAACACACGGCTTGACACCTGTTGTCCGCATTTGTGTTGAAATAATTCCACACCGAAGAGGTGATTTTTTTTGTATTTTGACCAGGCATGTCAATGGCCATATTCGTCCCACGGACAACAGGTGTCTCCCCGGGTGCCTGACTTAAACAAACCACCTCACCATCAGAATCCTCCTTGTCAATTTCCTCCCCAGCGCCAGCAACACCCATATCCTCATCCTGGTGTACTTCAACAGTGACATCTTCAATTTGACTATCAGGAACTGGACTGCGGGTGCTCCTTCCAGCACTTGCAGGGGGCATGCAAATGGTGGAAGGCGCAAGCTCTTCCCGTCCAGTGTTGGGAAGGTCAGGCATCGCAACCGACACAATTGGACTCTCCTTGGGGATTTGTGATTTAGAAGAACGCACAGTTCTTTGCTGTGCTTTTGCCAGCTTAAGTCTTTTCATTTTTCTAGCGGGAGGATGAGTGCTTCCATCCTCATGTGAATCTGAACTACTAGCCATGAACATAGGCCAGGGCCTCAGCCGTTCCTTGCCACTCCATGTCGTAAATGGCATATTGGTAAGTTTACGCTTCTCATCAGACGCTTTCAATTTTGATTTTTGGGTCATTTTACTGTACTTTTGTTTTTTGGATTTTACATGCTCTCTACTATGACATTGGGCATCGGCCTTGGCAGACGACGTTGATGGCATTTCATCGTCTCGGCCATGACTAGTGGCAGCAGCTTCAGCACGAGGTGGAAGTGGATCTTGATCTTTCCCTATTTTAACCTCCACATTTTTGTTCTCCATTTTTTAATGTGTGGAATTATATGCCAGTATCAATAGCAATGGCCTACTACTATATATACTGCGCACAACTTAAATGCACCACAGGTATGGATGGATAGTATACTTGACGACACAGAGGTAGGTAGAGCAGTGGCCTTCCGTACAGTACTGCTATATATACTGGTGGTCACTGTCAGCAAATCTCTGCACTGTACTCCTCCTATATAATCCTGGTGGTCCCCAGTCCCCACAATAAAGCAGTGTGAGCACAGATATATGCAGCACACTGAGCACAAATATGGAGTGTTTTTCAGGCAGACAACGTATACTGGTGGTCACTGGTCAGCAAAACTCTGCACTGTACTCCTCCTATATAATATACTGGTGGTCCCCAGTCCCCACAATAAAGCAGTGTGAGCACAGATATATGCAGCACACTGAGCACAGATATGGAGTGTTTTTCAGGCAGACAACGTATACTGGTGGTCACTGGTCAGCAAAACTCTGCACTGTACTCCTCCTATATAATACTGCTGCTCTCCAGTCCCCACAATTAAGCAGTGTGAGCACAGATATATGCAGCAGACTAAGCACAGATATGGAGTGTTTTTCAGGCAGACAACGTATACTGGTGGTCACTGGTCAGCAAAACTCTGCACTGTACTCCTCCTATATAATACTGCTGCTCCCCAGTCCCCACAATTAAGCAGTGTGAGCACAGATATATGCAGCACACTGAGCACAGATATGGAGTGTTTTTCAGGCAGACAACGTATACTGGTGGTCACTGGTCAGCAAAACTCTGCACTGTACTCCTCCTATATAATATACTGGTGGTCCCCAGTCCCCACAATAAATCAGTGTGAGCACAGATATATGCAGCACACTGAGCACAGATATGGAGTGTTTTTCAGGCAGGCAACGTATACTGGTGGTCACTGTCAGCAAAACTCTGCACTGTACTCCTCCTATATAATAGTGATGTGCACCGGAAATTTTTCGGGTTTTGTGTTTTGGTTTTGGATTCGGTTCCGCGGCCGTGTGTTGGATTCGGACGCGTTTGGCAACACCTCCCTGAAAATTTTTTGTCGGATTCGGGTGTGTTTTGGATTCGGGTGTTTTTTACAAAAAACCCTCAAAAACAGCTTAAATCATAGAATTTGGGGGTCATTTTGATCCCATAGTATTATTAACCTCAATAACCATAATTTCCACTCATTTTCAGTCTATTCTGAACACCTCACACCTCACAATATTATTTTTAGTCCTAAAATTTGCCCCGAGGTCGCTGGATGGCTAAGCTAAGCTAAGCGACACAAGTGGCCGACACAAACACCTGGCCCATCTAGGAGTGGCACTGCAGTGTCAGACAGGATGGCACTTCAAAAAAATAGTCCCCAAACAGCACATGATGCAAAGAAAAATGAAAGAAAAAAGAGGTGCAAGATGGAATTGTCCTTGGGCCCTCCCACTCACCCTTATGTTGTATAAACAGGACATGCACACTTTAACGAACTCATCATTTCAGCGACAGGGTCTGCCATACGACTGTGACTGAAATGACTGGTTGGTTTGGGCCCCCACCAAAAAAGAAGCAATCAATCTCTCCTTGCACAAACTGGCTCTACAGAGGCAAGATGTCCACCTCATCATCATCCTCCAATTCCTCACCCCTTTCACTGTGTACATCCCCCTCCTCACAGATTATTAATTCGTCCCCACTGGAATCCACAATCTCAGGTCCCTGTGTACTTTCTGGAGGCAATTGCTGGTGAATGTCTCCACGGAGGAATTGATTATAATTCATTTTGATGAACATCATCTTCTCCACATTTTCTGGAAGTAACCTCATACGCCGATTGCTGACAAGGTGAGCGGCTGCACTAAACACTCTTTCGGAGTACACACTGGAGGGAGGGCAACTTAGGTAGAATAAAGCCAGTTTGTGCAAGGGCCTCCAAATTGCCTCTTTTTCCTGCCAGTAAACGTACGGACTGTCTG
The DNA here is from genome assembly GCF_028390025.1 of Pseudophryne corroboree. Taxonomy (NCBI): domain Eukaryota; kingdom Metazoa; phylum Chordata; class Amphibia; order Anura; family Myobatrachidae; genus Pseudophryne; species Pseudophryne corroboree. The sequence goes on along the minus strand of NC_086445.1, from coordinate 820,163,577 downwards.
ACATGCCTACTTGGATGCGGTCAATAATATAATCCTCCACCATTCTTTCAATGGTGAGAGAATCATATGCAGTGACAGTAGACGACATGTCAGTAATCGTTGGCAGGTCCTTCAGTCCGGACCAGATGTCAGCACTCGCTCCAGACTGCCCTGCGTCACCGCCAGCGGGTGGGCTCGGAATTCTTAGCCTTTTCCTCGCACCTCCAGTTGCGGGAGAATGTGAAGGAGGAGCTGTTGACGGGTCACGTTCCGCTTGACTTGACAATTTTCTCACCAGCAGGTCTTTGAACCTTTGCAGACTTGTGTCTGCCGGAAAGAGAGATACAACGTAGGTTTTAAATCTAGGATCGAGCACGGTGGCCAAAATGTAGTGCTCTGATTTCAACAGATTGACCACCCGTGAATCCTGGTTAAGTGAATTAAGGGCTCCATCCACAAGTCCAACATGCCTAGCGGAATCGCTCTGTTTTAGCTCCTCCTTCAATGTCTCCAGCTTCTTCTGCAAAAGCCTGATGAGGGGAATGACCTGACTCAGGCTGGCAGTGTCTGAACTGACTTCACGTGTGGCAAGTTCAAAGGGTTGCTGAACCTTGCACAACGTTGAAATCATTCTCCACTGCGCTTGAGTCAGGTGCATTCCCCCTCCTTTGCCTATATCGTGGGCAGATGTATAGGCTTGAATGGCCTTTTGCTGCTCCTCCATCCTCAGAAGCATATAGAGGGTTGAATTCCACCTCGTTACCACCTCTTGCTTCAGATGATGGCAGGGCAGGTTCAGGAGTGTTTGCTGGTGCTCCAGTCTTCGGCACGCGGTGGCTGAATGCCGAAAGTGGCCCGCAATTCTTCGGGCCACTGACAGCATCTCTTGCACGCCCCTGTCGTTTTTTAATAATTCTGCACCACCAAATTCAATGTATGTGCAAAACATGGGACGTGTTGGAATTTGCCCAGATGTAATGCACGCACAATATTGGTGGCGTTGTCCGATGTCACAAATCCCCAGGAGAGTCCAATTGGGGTAAGCCATTCTGCGATGATGTTCCTCAGTTTCCGTAAGAGGTTGTCAGCTGTGTGTCTCTTCTGGAAAGCGGTGATACACAGCGTAGCCTGCCTAGGAACGAGTTGGCGTTTGCGAGATGCTGCTACTGGTGCCGCCGCTGCTGTTCTTGCTTCTAGAGGCAATACATCTACCCAGTGGGCTGTCACAGTCATATAGTCCTGAGTCTGCCCTGCTCCACTTGTCCACATGTCCGTGGTTAAGTGGACATTGGGTACAACTGCATTTTTTAGGACACTGGTGACTCTTTTTCTGAGGTCTGTGTACATTTTCAGTATCGCCTGCCTAGAGAAATGGAATCTAGATGGTATTTGGTACTGGGGACACAGTACCTCAATCAAGTCTCTAGTTGCCTGTGAATTAACGGTGGATACCGGAACCACGTTTCTCACCACCCAGGCTGACAAGACCTGAGTTATCCGCTTTGCAGCAGGATGACTGCTGTGATATTTCATCTTCCTCGCAAAGGACTGTTGGACAGTCAATTGCTTACTGGAAGTAGTACAAGTGGTCTTCCGACTTCCCCTCTGGGATGCCGATCGACTCCCAGAAGCAACAACAGCAGCGCCAGCAGCAGTAGGTGTTACACTCAAGGATGCATCGGAGGAATCCCAGGCAGGAGAGGACTCGTCATACTTGCCAGTGACATGGTCTGCAGGACTATTGGCTTTCCTGTGTAAGGTGGAAATTGACACTGAGGGAGTTGGTGGTGTGGTTTGCAGGAGCTTGGTTACAAGAGGAAGGGATTTAGTGGTCAGTGGACTGCTTCCGCTGTCATCCAAAGTTTTTGAACTTGTCACTGACTTCTGATGAATGCGGACCAGGTGACATATAAGGGAGGATGTTCCTAGGTGGTTAACGTCCTTACCCCTACTTATTACAGCTTGACAAAGGCAACACACGGCTTGACACCTGTTGTCCGCATTTGTGTTGAAATAATTCCACACCAAAGAGGTGATTTTTTTTGTATTTTGACCAGGCATGTCAATGGCCATATTCGTCCCACGGACAACAGGTGTCTCCCCGGGTGCCTGACTTAAACAAACCACCTCACCATCAGAATCCTCCTTGTCAATTTCCTCCCCAGCGCCAGCAACACCCATATCCTCATCCTGGTGTACTTCAACAGTGACATCTTCAATTTGACTATCAGGAACTGGACTGCGGGTGCTCCTTCCAGCACTTGCAGGGGGCATGCAAATGGTGGAAGGCGGAAGCTCTTCCCGTCCAGTGTTGGGAAGGTCAGGCATCGCAACCGACACAATTGGACTCTCCTTGGGGATTTGTGATTTAGAAGAACGCACAGTTCTTTGCTGTGCTTTTGCCAGCTTAAGTCTTTTCATTTTTCTAGCGGGAGGATGAGTGCTTCCATCCTCATGTGAATCTGAACAACTAGCCATGAACATAGGCCAGGGCCTCAGCCGTTCCTTGCCACTCCATGTCGTAAATGGCATATTGGTAAGTTTACGCTTCTCATCAGACGCTTTCAATTTTGATTTTTGGGTCATTTTACTGAACTTTTGTTTTTTGGATTTTACATGCTCTCTACTATGACATTGGGCATCGGCCTTGGCAGACGACGTTGATGGCATTTCATCGTCTCGGCCATGACTAGTGGCAGCAGCTTCAGCACGAGGTGGAAGTGGATCTTGATCTTTCCCTATTTTAACCTCCACATTTTTGTTCTCCATTTTTTAATGTGTGGAATTATATGCCAGTATCAATAGCAATGGCCTACTACTATATATACTGCACACAACTTAAATGCACCACAGGTATGGATGGATAGTATACTTGACGACACAGAGGTAGGTAGAGCAGTGGCCTTCCGTACCGTACTGCTATATATACTGGTGGTCACTGTCAGCAAAACTCTGCACTGTACTCCTCCTATATAATCCTGGTGGTCCCCAGTCCCCACAATAAAGCAGTGTGAGCACAGATATATGCAGCACACTGAGCACAGATATGGAGTGTTTTTCAGGCAGACAACGTATACTGGTGGTCACTGGTCAGCAAAACTCTGCACTGTACTCCTCCTATATAATATACTGGTGGTCCCCAGTCCCCACAATAAAGCAGTGTGAGCACAGATATATGCAGCACACTGAGCACAGATATGGAGTGTTTTTCAGGCAGACAACGTATACTGGTGGTCACTGGTCAGCAAACTAGAGATGAGCGCCTGAAATTTTTCGGGTTTTGTGTTTTGGTTTTGGGTTCGGTTCCGCGGCCGTGTTTTGGGTTCGAACGCGTTTTGGCAAAACCTCACCGAATTTTTTTTGTCGGATTCGGGTGTGTTTTGGATTCGGGTGTTTTTTTCAAAAAACACTAAAAAACAGCTTAAATCATAGAATTTGGGGGTCATTTTGATCCCAAAGTATTATTAACCTCAAAAACCATAATTTACACTCATTTTCAGTCTATTCTGAATACCTCACACCTCACAATATTATTTTTAGTCCTAAAATTTGCACCGAGGTCGCTGTGTGAGTAAGATAAGCGACCCTAGTGGCCGACACAAACACCGGGCCCATCTAGGAGTGGCACTGCAGTGTCACGCAGGATGTCCCTTCCAAAAAACCCTCCCCAAACAGCACATGACGCAAAGAAAAAAAGAGGCGCAATGAGGTAGCTGTGTGAGTAAGATTAGCGACCCTAGTGGCCGACACAAACACCGGGCCCATCTAGGAGTGGCACTGCAGTGTCACGCAGGATGGCCCTTCCAAAAAACCCTCCCCAAACAGCACATGACGCAAAGAAAAAAAGAGGCGCAATGAGGTAGCTGTGTAAGTAAGATTAGCGACCCTAGTGGCCGACACAAACACCGGGCCCATCTAGGAGTGGCACTGCAGTGTCACGCAGGATGTCCCTTCCAAAAAACCCTCCCCAAACAGCACATGACGCAAAGAAAAAAAGAGGCGCAATGAGGTAGCTGTGTGAGTAAGATTAGCGACCCTAGTGGCCGACACAAACACCGGGCCCATCTAGGAGTGGCACTGCAGTGTCACGCAGGATGTCCCTTCCAAAAAACCCTCCCCAAACAGCACATGACGCAAAGAAAAAAAGAGGCGCAATGAGGTAGCTGACTGTGTGAGTAAGATTAGCGACCCTAGTGGCCGACACAAACACCGGGCCCATTTAGGAGTGGCACTGCAGTGTCACGCAGGATGTCCCTTCCAAAAAACCCTCCCCAATCAGCACATGATGCAAAGAAAAAGAAAAGAAAAAAGAGGTGCAAGATGGAATTGTCCTTGGGCCCTCCCACCCACCCTTATGTTGTATAAACAAAACAGGACATGCACACTTTAACCAACCCATCATTTCAGTGACAGGGTCTGCCACATGACTGTGACTGATATGACGGGTTGGTTTGGACCCCCCCAAAAAAGAAGCAATTAATCTCTCCTTGCACAAACTGGCTCTACAGAGGCAAGATGTCCACCTCATCATCGCCCTCCGATATATCACCGTGTACATCCCCCTCCTCACAGATTATCAATTCGTCCCCACTGGAATCCACCATCTCAGCTCCCTGTGTACTTTGTGGAGGCAATTGCTGCTGGTCAATGTCTCCGCGGAGGAATTGATTATAATTCATTTTAATGAACATCATCTTCTCCACATTTTCTGGATGTAACCTCGTACGCCGATTGCTGACAAGGTGAGCGGCGGCACTAAACACTCTTTCGGAGTACACACTTGTGGGAGGGCAACTTAGGTAGAATAAAGCCAGTTTGTGCAAGGGCCTCCAAATTGCCTCTTTTTCCTGCCAGTATAAGTACGGACTGTGTGACGTGCCTACTTGGATGCGGTCACTCATATAATCCTCCACCATTCTATCAATGTTGAGAGAATCATATGCAGTGACAGTAGACGACATGTCCGTAATCGTTGTCAGGTCCTTCAGTCCGGACCAGATGTCAGCATCAGCAGTCGCTCCAGACTGCCCTGCATCACCGCCAGCGGGTGGGCTCGGAATTCTGAGCCTTTTCCTCGCACCCCCAGTTGCGGGAGAATGTGAAGGAGGAGATGTTGACAGGTCGCGTTCCGCTTGACTTGACAATTTTGTCACCAGCAGGTCTTTCAACCCCAGCAGACTTGTGTCTGTCGGAAAGAGAGATCCAAGGTAGGCTTTAAATCTAGGATCGAGCACGGTGGCCAAAATGTAGTGCTCTGATTTCAACAGATTGACCACCCGTGAATCCTTGTTAAGCGAATTAAGGGCTCCATCCACAAGTCCAACATGCCTAGCGGAATCGCTCCGTGTTAGCTCCTCCTTCAATGTCTCCAGCTTCTTCTGCAAAAGCCTGATGAGGGGAATGACCTGACTCAGGCTGGCAGTGTCTGAACTGACTTCACGTGTGGCAAGTTCAAAGGGCATCAGAACCTTGCACAACGTTGAAATCATTCTCCACTGCGCTTGAGACAGGTGCATTCCACCTACTATATCGTGCTCAATTGTATAGGCTTGAATGGCCTTTTGCTGCTCCTCCAACCTCTGAAGCATATAGAGGGTTGAATTCCACCTCGTTACCACTTCTTGCTTCAGATGATGGCAGGGCAGGTTCAGTAGTTTTTGGTGGTGCTCCAGTCTTCTGTACGTGGTGCCTGTACGCCGAAAGTGTCCCGCAATTCTTCTGGCCACCGACAGCATCTCTTGCACGCCCCTGTCGTTTTTTAAAAAATTCTGCACCACCAAATTCAAGGTATGTGCAAAACATGGGACGTGCTGGAATTTGCCCATATTTAATGCACACACAATATTGCTGGCGTTGTCCGATGCCACAAATCCACAGGAGAGTCCAATTGGGGTAAGCCATTCCGCGATGATCTTCCTCAGTTGCCGTAAGAGGTTTTCAGCTGTGTGCGTATTCTGGAAAGCGGTGATACAAAGCGTAGCCTGCCTAGGAAAGAGTTGGTGTTTGCGAGATGCTGCTACTGGTGCCGCCGCTGCTGTTCTTGTGGCGGGAGTCCATACATCTACCCAGTGGGCTGTCACAGTCATATAGTCCTGACCCTGCCCTGCTCCACTTGTCCACATGTCCGTGGTTAAGTGGACATTGGGTACAACTGCATTTTTTAGGACACTGGTGAGTCTATTTCTGACGTCCGTGTACATTCTCGGTATCGCCTGCCTAGAGAAGTGGAACCTAGATGGTATTTGGTAACGGGGGCACACTGCCTCAATAAATTGTCTAGTTCCCTGTGAACTAACGGCGGATACCGGACGCACGTCTAACACCAACATAGTTGTCAAGGCCTCAGTTATCCGCTTTGCAGTAGGATGACTGCTGTAATATTTCATCTTCCTCGCAAAGGACTGTTGAACAGTCAATTGCTTACTGGAAGTAGTACAAGTGGGCTTACGACTTCCCCTCTGGGATGACCATCGACTCCCAGCGGCAACAACAGCAGCGCCAGCAGCAGTAGGCGTTACACGCAAGGATGCATCGGAGGAATCCCAGGCAGGAGAGGACTCGTCAGAATTGCCAGTGACATGGCCTGCAGGACTATTGGCATTCCTGGGGAAGGAGGAAATTGACACTGAGGGAGTTGGTGGGGTGGTTTGCGTGAGCTTGGTTACAAGAGGAAGGGATTTACTGGTCAGTGGACTGCTTCCGCTGTCACCCAAAGTTTTTGAACTTGTCACTGACTTATTATGAATGCGCTGCAGGTGACGTATAAGGGAGGATGTTCCGAGGTGGTTAACGTCCTTACCCCTACTTATTACAGCTTGACAAAGGGAACACACGGCTTGACACCTGTTGTCCGCATTTCTGGTGAAATACCTCCACACCGAAGAGCTGATTTTTTTGGTATTTTCACCTGGCATGTCAACGGCCATGTTCCTCCCACGGACAACAGGTGTCTCCCCGGGTGCCTGACTTAAACAAACCACCTCACCATCAGAATCCTCCTGGTCAATTTCCTCCCCAGCGCCAGCAACACCCATATCCTCCTCATCCTGGTGTACTTCAACACTGACATCTTCAATCTGACTATCAGGAACTGGACTGCGGGTGCTCCTTCCAGCACTTGCAGGGGGCGTGCAAATGGTGGAAGGCGCATGCTCTTCACGTCCAGTGTTGGGAAGGTCAGGCATCGCAACCGACACAATTGGACTCTCCTTGTGGATTTGGGATTTCGAAGAATGCACAGTTCTTTGCTGTGCTGCTTTTGCCAGCTTGAGTCTTTTCATTTTTCTAGCGAGAGGCTAAGTGCTTCCATCCTCATGTGAAGCTGAACCACTAGCCATGAACATAGGCCAGGGCCTCAGCCGTTCCTTGCCACTCCGTGTCGTAAATGGCATATTGGCAAGTTTACGCTTCTCCTCCGACAATTTTATTTTAGGTTTTGGAGTCCTTTTTTTTCTGATATTTGGTGTTTTGGATTTGACATGCTCTGTACTATGACATTGGGCATCGGCCTTGGCAGACGACGTTGCTGGCATTTCATCATCTCGGCCATGACTAGTGGCAGCAGCTTCAGCACGAGGTGGAAGTGGATCTTGATCTTTCCCTAATTTTGGAACCTCAACATTTTTGTTCTCCATATTTTAATAGGCACAACTAAAAGGCACCTCAGGTAAACAATGGAGATGGATACTAGTATACAATTATGGACTGCCTGCCGAGTGCAGACACAGAGGTAGCCACAGCCGTGAACTACCGTACTGTACTGTGTCTGCTGCTAATATAGACTGGTTGATAAAGAGATAGTATACTCGTAACTAGTATGTATGTATAAAGAAAGAAAGAAAAACCACGGTTAGGTGGTATATACAATTATGGACGGGCTGCCGAGTGCCGACACAGAGGTAGCCACAGCCGTGAACTACCGCACTGTACTGTGTCTGCTGGTAATATATAGACTGGTTGATAAAGAGATAGTATACTCGTAACTAGTATGTATGTATAAAGAAAGAAAAAAAAACCACGGTTAGGTGGTGTATACAATTATGGACGGGCTGCCGAGTGCCGACACAGAGGTAGCCACAGCCGTGAACTACCGCACTGTACTGTGTCTGCTGCTAATATAGACTGGTTGATAAAGAGATAGTATACTCGTAACTAGTTTGTATGTATAAAGAAAGAAAAAAAAACCACGGTTAGGTGGTATATACAATTATGGACGGGCTGCCGAGTGCCGACACAGAGGTAGCCACAGCCGTGAACTACCGCACTGTACTGTGTCTGCTGCTAATATATAGACTGGTTGATAAAGAGATAGTATACTCGTAACTAGTATGTATGTATAAAGAAAGAAAAAAAAACCACGGTTAGGTGGTATATACAATTATGGACGGGCTGCCGAGTGCCGACACAGAGGTAGCCACAGCCGTGAACTACCGCACTGTACTGTGTCTGCTGCTAATATATAGTCTGGTTGATAAAGAGATAGTATACTCGTAACTAGTATGTATGTATAAAGAAAGAAAAAAAAACCACGGTTAGGTGGTATATACAATTATGGACGGGCTGCCGAGTGCCGACACAGAGGTAGCCACAGCCGTGAACTACCGCACTGTACTGTGTCTGCTGCTAATATAGACTGGTTGATAAAGAGATAGTATACTCGTAACTAGTATGTATGTATAAAGAAAGAAAAAAAACCACGGTTAGGTGGTATATACAATTATGGACGGGCTGCCGAGTGCCGACACAGAGGTAGCCACAGCCGTGAACTACCGCACTGTACTGTGTCTGCTGCTAATATAGACTGGTTGATAAAGAGATAGTATACTCGTAACTAGTATGACTATAAAGAAAGAAAAAAAAACCACGGTTAGGTGGTATATACAATTATGGACGGGCTGCCGAGTGCCGACACAGAGGTAGCCACAGCCGTGAACTACCGCACTGTACTGTGTCTGCTGCTAATATATAGACTGGTTGATAAAGAGATAGTATACTCGTAACTAGTATGTATGTATAAAGAAAGAAAAAAAAACCACGGTTAGGTGGTATATACAATTATGGACGGGCTGCCGAGTGCCGACACAGAGGTAGCCACAGCCGTGAACTACCGCACTGTACTGTGTCTGCTGCTAATATAGACTGGTTGATAAAGAGATAGTATACTCGTAACTAGTATGTATGTATAAAGAAAGAAAAAAAAACCACGGTTAGGTGGTATATACAATTATGGACGGGCTGCCGAGTGCCGACACAGAGGTAGCCACAGCCGTGAACTACCGCACTGTACTGTGTCTGCTGCTAATATATAGACTGGTTGATAAAGAGATAGTATACTCGTAACTAGTATGTATGTATAAAGAAAGAAAAAAAAACACGGTTAGGTGGTATATACAATTATGGACGGGCTGCCGAGTGCCGACACAGAGGTAGCCACAGCCGTGAACTACCGCACTGTACTGTGTCTGCTGCTAATATATAGACTGGTTGATAAAGAGATAGTATACTCGTAACTAGTATGTATGTATAAAGAAAGAAAGAAAAACCACGGTTAGGTGGTATATACAATTATGGACGGGCTGCCGAGTGCCGACACAGAGGTAGCCACAGCCGTGAACTACCGCACTGTACTGTGTCTGCTGCTAATATAGACTGGTTGATAAAGAGATAGTATACTCGTAACTAGTATGTATGTATAAAGAAAGAAAAAAAAACCACGGTTAGGTGGTATATACAATTATGGACGGGCTGCTGAGTGCCGACACAGAGGTAGCCACAGCCGTGAACTACCGCACTGTACTGTGTCTGCTGCTAATATAGACTGGTTGATAAAGAGATAGTATACTCGTAACTAGTATGTATGTATAAAGAAAGAAAAAAAAAACCACGGTTAGGTGGTATATACAATTATGGACGGGCTGCCGAGTGCCGACACAGAGGTAGCCACAGCCGTGAACTACCGCACTGTACTGTGTCTGCTGCTAATATAGACTGGTTGATAAAGAGATAGTATACTCGTAACTAGTATGACTATAAAGAAAGAAAAAAAAAACACGGTTAGGTGGTATATACAATTATGGACGGGCTGCCGAGTGCCGACACAGAGGTAGCCACAGCCGTGAACTACCGCACTGTACTGTGTCTGCTGCTAATATAGACTGGTTGATAAAGAGATAGTATACTACTAATATTATATATACTGGTGGTCAGGTCACTGGTCACTAGTCACACTGGCAGTGGCACTCCTGCAGCAAAAGTGTGCACTGTTTAATTTTAATATAATATTATGTACTCCTGGCTCCTGCTATAACCTATAACTGGCACTGCAGTGCTCCCCAGTCTCCCCCACAATTATAAGCTGTATGAGCTGAGCACAGTCAGATATATATATACATTGATGCAGCACACTGGGCTGAGCAGTGCACACAGATATGGTATGTGACTGAGTCACTGTGTGTATCGTTTTTTTCAGGCAGAGAACGGATATATTAAATAAAACAAACAACTGCACTGTCTGGTGGTCACTGTGGTCGTCAGTCACTAAACTCTGCACTCTCTTCTACAGTATCACAGCCTCAGGTCAATCTCTCTCTCTCTCTCTCAACCCTAATCTAAATGGAGAGGACGCCAGCCACGTCCTCTCCCTATCAATCTCAATGCACGTGTGAAAATGGCGGCGACGCGCGGCTCCTTATATAGAATCCGAGTCTCGCGAGAATCCGACAGCGTCATGATGACGTTCGGGCGCGCTCGGGTTAACCGAGCAAGGCGGGAGGATCCGAGTCTGCTCGGACCCGTGAAAAAAACATGAAGTTCGTGCGGGTTCGGATTCAGAGAATCCGAACCCGCTCATCTCTAAGCAAAACTCTGCACTGTACTCCTCCTATATAATACTGCTGCTCTCCAGTCCCCACAATTAAGCAGTGTGAGCACAGATATATGCAGCAGACTAAGCACAGATATGGAGTGTTTTTCAGGCAGACAACGTATACTGGTGGTCACTGGTCAGCAAAACTCTGCACTGTACTCCTCCTATATAATACTGCTGCTCCCCAGTCCCCACAATTAAGCAGTGTGAGCACAGATATATGCAGCACACTGAGCACAGATATGGAGTGTTTTTCAGGCAGACAACGTATACTGGTGGTCACTGGTCAGCAAAACTCTGCACGGTACTCCTCCTATATAATATACTGGTGGTCCCCAGTCCCCACAATAAATCAGTGTGAGCACAGATATATGCAGCACACTGAGCACAGATATGGAGTGTTTTTCAGGCAGGCAACGTATACTGGTGGTCACTGTCAGCAAAACTCTGCACTGTACTCCTCCTATATAATAGTGATGTGCACCGGAAATTTTTCGGGTTTTGTGTTTTGGTTTTGGATTCGGTTCCGCGGCCGTGTGTTGGATTCGGACGCGTTTGGCAACACCTCCCTGAAAATTTTTTGTCGGATTCGGGTGTGTTTTGGATTCGGGTGTTTTTTACAAAAAACCCTCAAAAACAGCTTAAATCATAGAATTTGGGGGTCATTTTGATCCCATAGTATTATTAACCTCAATAACCATAATTTCCACTCATTTTCAGTCTATTCTGAACACCTCACACCTCACAATATTATTTTTAGTCCTAAAATTTGCCCCGAGGTCGCTGGATGGCTAAGCTAAGCTAAGCGACACAAGTGGCCGACACAAACACCTGGCCCATCTAGGAGTGGCACTGCAGTGTCAGACAGGATGGCACTTCAAAAAAATAGTCCCCAAACAGCACATGATGCAAAGAAAAATGAAAGAAAAAAGAGGTGCAAGATGGAATTGTCCTTGGGCCCTCCCACTCACCCTTATGTTGTATAAACAGGACATGCACACTTTAACGAACCCATCATTTCAGCGACAGGGTCTGCCATACGACTGTGACTGAAATGACTGGTTGGTTTGGGCCCCCACCAAAAAAGAAGCAATCAATCTCTCCTTGCACAAACTGGCTCTACAGAGGCAAGATGTCCACCTCATCATCATCCTCCAATTCCTCACCCCTTTCACTGTGTACATCCCCCTCCTCACAGATTATTAATTCGTCCCCACTGGAATCCACAATCTCAGGTCCCTGTGTACTTTCTGGAGGCAATTGCTGGTGAATGTCTCCACGGAGGAATTGATTATAATTCATTTTGATGAACATCATCTTCTCCACATTTTCTGGAAGTAACCTCATACGCCGATTGCTGACAAGGTGAGCGGCTGCACTAAACACTCTTTCGGAGTACACACTGGAGGGAGGGCAACTTAGGTAGAATAAAGCAAGTTTGTGCAAGGGCCTCCAAATTGCCTCTTTTTCCTGCCAGTAAACGTACGGACTGTCTGACATGCCTACTTGGATGCGGTCAATAATATAATCCTCCACCATTCTTTCAATGGTGAGAGAATCATATGCAGTGACAGTAGACGACATGTCAGTAATCGTTGGCAGGTCCTTCAGTCCGGACCAGATGTCAGCACTCGCTCCAGACTGCCCTGCGTCACCGCCAGCGGGTGGGCTCGGAATTCTTAGCCTTTTCCTCGCACCTCCAGTTGCGGGAGAATGTGAAGGAGGAGCTGTTGACGGGTCACGTTCCGCTTGACTTGACAATTTTCTCACCAGCAGGTCTTTGAACCTTTGCAGACTTGTGTCTGCCGGAAAGAGAGATACAACGTAGGTTTTAAATCTAGGATCGAGCACGGTGGCCAAAATGTAGTGCTCTGATTTCAACAGATTGACCACCCGTGAATCCTGGTTAAGTGAATTAAGGGCTCCATCCACAAGTCCAACATGCCTAGCGGAATCGCTCTGTTTTAGCTCCTCCTTCAATGTCTCCAGCTTCTTCTGCAAAAGCCTGATGAGGGGAATGACCTGACTCAGGCTGGCAGTGTCTGAACTGACTTCACGTGTGGCAAGTTCAAAGGGTTGCTGAACCTTGCACAACGTTGAAATCATTCTCCACTGCGCTTGAGTCAGGTGCATTCCCCCTCCTTTGCCTATATCGTGGGCAGATGTATAGGCTTGAATGGCCTTTTGCTGCTCCTCCATCCTCAGAAGCATATAGAGGGTTGAATTCCACCTCGTTACCACCTCTTGCTTCAGATGATGGCAGGGCAGGTTCAGGAGTGTTTGCTGGTGCTCCAGTCTTCGGCACGCGGCGGCTGAATGCCGAAAGTGGCCCGCAATTCTTCGGGCCACTGACAGCATCTCTTGCACGCCCCTGTCGTTTTTTAATAATTCTGCACCACCAAATTCAATGTATGTGCAAAACATGGGACGTGTTGGAATTTGCCCAGATGTAATGCACGCACAATATTGGTGGCGTTGTCCGATGTCACAAATCCCCAGGAGAGTCCAATTGGGGTAAGCCATTCTGCGATGATGTTCCTCAGTTTCCGTAAGAGGTTGTCAGCTGTGTGTCTCTTCTGGAAAGCGGTGATACAAAGCGTAGCCTGCCTAGGAACGAGTTGGCGTTTGCGAGATGCTGCTACTGGTGCCGCCGCTGCTGTTCTTGCTTCTAGAGGCAATACATCTACCCAGTGGGCTGTCACAGTCATATAGTCCTGAGTCTGCCCTGCTCCACTTGTCCACATGTCCGTGGTTAAGTGGACATTGGGTACAACTGCATTTTTTAGGACACTGGTGACTCTTTTTCTGAGGTCTGTGTACATTTTCAGTATCGCCTGCCTAGAGAAATGGAATCTAGATGGTATTTGGTACTGGGGACACAGTACCTCAATCAAGTCTCTAGTTGCCTGTGAATTAACGGTGGATACCGGAACCACGTTTCTCACCACCCAGGCTGACAAGACCTGAGTTATCCGCTTTGCAGCAGGATGACTGCTGTGATATTTCATCTTCCTCGCAAAGGACTGTTGGACAGTCAATTGCTTACTGGAAGTAGTACAAGTGGTCTTCCGACTTCCCCTCTGGGATGCCGATCGACTCCCAGAAGCAACAACAGCAGCGCCAGCAGCAGTAGGTGTTACACTCAAGGATGCATCGGAGGAATCCCAGGCAGGAGAGGACTCGTCATACTTGCCAGTGACATGGTCTGCAGGACTATTGGCTTTCCTGTGTAAGGTGGAAATTGACACTGAGGGAGTTGGTGGTGTGGTTTGCAGGAGCTTGGTTACAAGAGGAAGGGATTTAGTGGTCAGTGGACTGCTTCCGCTGTCATCCAAAGTTTTTGAACTTGTCACTGACTTCTGATGAATGCGGACCAGGTGACATATAAGGGAGGATGTTCCTAGGTGGTTAACGTCCTTACCCCTACTTATTACAGCTTGACAAAGGCAACACACGGCTTGACACCTGTTGTCCGCATTTGTGTTGAAATAATTCCACACCAAAGAGGTGATTTTTTTTGTATTTTGACCAGGCATGTCAATGGCCATATTCGTCCCACGGACAACAGGTGTCTCCCCGGGTGCCTGACTTAAACAAACCACCTCACCATCAGAATCCTCCTTGTCAATTTCCTCCCCAGCGCCAGCAACACCCATATCCTCATCCTGGTGTACTTCAACAGTGACATCTTCAATTTGACTATCAGGAACTGGACTGCGGGTGCTTTTTCAGCACTTGCAGGGGGCATGCAAATGGCGGAAGGCTGAAGCTCTTCCCGTCCAGTGTTGGGAAGGTCAGGCATCGCAACCGACACAATTGGACTCTCCTTGGGGATTTGTGATTTAGAAGAACGCACAGTTCTTTGCTGTGCTTTTGCCAGCTTAAGTCTTTTCATTTTTCTAGCGGGAGGATGAGTGCTTCCATCCTCATGTGAATCTGAACTACTAGCCATGAACATAGGCCAGGGCCTCAGCCGTTCCTTGCCACTCCATGTCGTAAATGGCATATTGGTAAGTTTACGCTTCTCATCAGACGCTTTCAATTTTGATTTTTGGGTCATTTTACTGAACTTTTGTTTTTTGGATTTTACATGCTCTCTACTATGACATTGGGCATCGGCCTTGGCAGACGACGTTGATGGCATTTCATTGTCTCGGCCATGACTAGTGGCAGCAGCTTCAGCACGAGGTGGAAGTGGATCTTGATCTTTCCCTATTTTAACCTCCACATTTTTGTTCTCCATTTTTTAATGTGTGGAATTATATGCCAGTATCAATAGCAATGGCCTACTACTATATATACTGCGCAAAACTTAAATGCACCACAGGTATGGATGGATAGTATACTTGACGACACAGAGGTAGGTAGAGCAGTGGCCTTCCGTACCGTACTGCTATATATACTGGTGGTCACTGTCAGCAAAACTCTGCACTGTACTCCTCCTATATAATCCTGGTGGTCCCCAGTCCCCACAATAAAGCAGTGTGAGCACAGATATATGCAGCACACTGAGCACAGATATGGAGTGTTTTTCAGGCAGACAACGTATACTGGTGGTCACTGGTCAGCAAAACTCTGCACTGTACTCCTCCTATATAATATACTGGTGGTCCCCAGTCCCCACAATAAAGCAGTGTGAGCACAGATATATGCAGCACACTGAGCACAGATATGGAGTGTTTTTCAGGCAGACAACGTATACTGGTGGTCACTGGTCAGCAAAACTCTGCACTGTACTCCTCCTATATAATACTGCTGCTCTCCAGTCCACACAATTAAGCAGTGTGAGCACAGATATATGCAGCAGACTAAGCACAGATATGGAGTGTTTTTCAGGCAGACAACGTATACTGGTGGTCACTGGTCAGCAAAACTCTGCACTGTACTCCTCCTATATAATACTGCTGCTCCCCAGTCCCCACAATTAAGCAGTGTGAGCACAGATATATGCAGCACACTGAGCACAGATATGGAGTGTTTTTCAGGCAGACAACGTATACTGGTGGTCACTGGTCAGCAAAACTCTGCACTGTACTCCTCCTATATAATATACTGGTGGTCCCCAGTCCCCACAATAAATCAGTGTGAGCACAGATATATGCAGCACACTGAGCACAGATATGGAGTGATTTTCAGGCAGGCAACGTATACTGGTGGTCACTGTCAGCAAAACTCTGCACTGTACTCCTCCTATATAATAGTGATGTGCACCGGAAATTTTTCGGGTTTTGTGTTTTGGTTTTGGATTCGGTTCCGCGGCCGTGTGTTGGATTCGGACACGTTTGGCAAAACCTCCCTGAAAATTTTTTGTCGGATTCGGGTGTGTTTTGGATTCGGGTGTTTTTTACAAAAAACCCTCAAAAACAGCTTAAATCATAGAATTTGGGGGTCATTTTGATCCCATAGTATTATTAACCTCAATAACCATAATTTCCACTCATTTTCAGTCTATTCTGAACACCTCACACCTCACAATATTATTTTTAGTCCTAAAATTTGCCCCGAGGTCGCTGGATGGCTAAGCTAAGCTAAGCGACACAAGTGGCCGACACAAACACCTGGCCCATCTAGGAGTGGCACTGCAGTGTCAGACAGGATGGCACTTCAAAAAAATAGTCCCCAAACAGCACATGATGCAAAGAAAAATGAAAGAAAAAAGAGGTGCAAGATGGAATTGTCCTTGGGCCCTCCCACTCACCCTTATGTTGTATAAACAGGACATGCACACTTTAACGAACCCATCATTTCAGCGACAGGGTCTGCCATACGACTGTGACTGAAATGACTGGTTGGTTTGGGCCCCCACCAAAAAAGAAGCAATCAATCTCTCCTTGCACAAACTGGCTCTACAGAGGCAAGATGTCCACCTCATCATCATCCTCCAATTCCTCACCCCTTTCACTGTGTACATCCCCCTCCTCACAGATTATTAATTCGTCCCCACTGGAATCCACCATCTCAGGTCCCTGTGTACTTTCTGGAGGCAATTGCTGGTGAATGTCTCCACGGAGGAATTGATTATAATTCATTTTGATGAACATCATCTTCTCCACATTTTCTGGAAGTAACCTCATACGCCGATTGCTGACAAGGTGAGCGGCTGCACTAAACACTCTTTCGGAGTACACACTGGAGGGAGGGCAACTTAGGAAGAATAAAGCCAGTTTGTGCAAGGGCCTCCAAATTGCCTCTTTTTCCTGCCAGTATACGTACGGACTGTCTGACATGCCTACTTGGATGCGGTCAATAATATAATCCTCCACCATTCTTTCAATGGTGAGAGAATCATATGCAGTGACAGTAGACGACATGTCAGTAATCGTTGGCAGGTCCTTCAGTCCGGACCAGATGTCAGCACTCGCTCCAGACTGCCCTGCGTCACCGCCAGCGGGTGGGCTCGGAATTCTTAGCCTTTTCCTCGCACCTCCAGTTGCGGGAGAATGTGAAGGAGGAGCTGTTGACGGGTCACGTTCCGCTTGACTTGACAATTTTCTCACCAGCAGGTCTTTGAACCTTTGCAGACTTGTGTCTGCCGGAAAGAGAGATACAACGTAGGTTTTAAATCTAGGATCGAGCACGGTGGCCAAAATGTAGTGCTCTGATTTCAACAGATTGACCACCCGTGAATCCTGGTTAAGTGAATTAAGGGCTCCATCCACAAGTCCAACATGCCTAGCGGAATCGCTCTGTTTTAGCTCCTCCTTCAATGTCTCCAGCTTCTTCTGCAAAAGCCTGATGAGGGGAATGACCTGACTCAGGCTGGCAGTGTCTGAACTGACTTCACGTGTGGCAAGTTCAAAGGGTTGCTGAACCTTGCACAACGTTGAAATCATTCTCCACTGCGCTTGAGTCAGGTGCATTCCCCCTCCTTTGCCTATATCGTGGGCAGATGTATAGGCTTGAATGGCCTTTTGCTGCTCCTCCATCCTCAGAAGCATATAGAGGGTTGAATTCCACCTCGTTACCACCTCTTGCTTCAGATGATGGCAGGGCAGGTTCAGGAGTGTTTGCTGGTGCTCCAGTCTTCGGCACGCGGCGGCTGAATGCCGAAAGTGGCCCGCAATTCTTCGGGCCACTGACAGCATCTCTTGCACGCCCCTGTCGTTTTTTAATAATTCTGCACCACCAAATTCAATGTATGTGCAAAACATGGGACGTGTTGGAATTTGCCCAGATGTAATGCACGCACAATATTGGTGGCGTTGTCCGATGTCACAAATCCCCAGGAGAGTCCAATTGGGGTAAGCCATTCTGCGATGATGTTCCTCAGTTTCCGTAAGAGGTTGTCAGCTGTGTGTCTCTTCTGGAAAGCGGTGATACAAAGCGTAGCCTGCCTAGGAACGAGTTGGCGTTTGCGAGATGCTGCTACTGGTGCCGCCGCTGCTGTTCTTGCTTCTAGAGGCAATACATCTACCCAGTGGGCTGTCACAGTCATATAGTCCTGAGTCTGCCCTGCTCCACTTGTCCACATGTCCGTGGTTAAGTGGACATTGGGTACAACTGCATTTTTTAGGACACTGGTGACTCTTTTTCTGAGGTCTGTGTACATTTTCAGTATCGCCTGCCTAGAGAAATGGAATCTAGATGGTATTTGGTACTGGGGACACAGTACCTCAATCAAGTCTCTAGTTGCCTGTGAATTAACGGTGGATACCGGAACCACGTTTCTCACCACCCAGGCTGACAAGACCTGAGTTATCCGCTTTGCAGCAGGATGACTGCTGTGATATTTCATCTTCCTCGCAAAGGACTGTTGGACAGTCAATTGCTTACTGGAAGTAGTACAAGTGGTCTTCCGACTTCCCCTCTGGGATGCCGATCGACTCCCAGAAGCAACAACAGCAGCGCCAGCAGCAGTAGGTGTTACACTCAAGGATGCATCGGAGGAATCCCAGGCAGGAGAGGACTCGTCATACTTGCCAGTGACATGGTCTGCAGGACTATTGGCTTTCCTGTGTAAGGTGGAAATTGACACTGAGGGAGTTGGTGGTGTGGTTTGCAGGAGCTTGGTTACAAGAGGAAGGGATTTAGTGGTCAGTGGACTGCTTCCGCTGTCATCCAAAGTTTTTGAACTTGTCACTGACTTCTGATGAATGCGGACCAGGTGACATATAAGGGAGGATGTTCCTAGGTGGTTAACGTCCTTACCCCTACTTATTACAGCTTGACAAAGGCAACACACGGCTTGACACCTGTTGTCCGCATTTGTGTTGAAATAATTCCACACCAAAGAGGTGATTTTTTTTGTATTTTGACCAGGCATGTCAATGGCCATATTCGTCCCACGGACAACAGGTGTCTCCCCGGGTGCCTGACTTAAACAAACCACCTCACCATCAGAATCCTCCTTGTCAATTTCCTCCCCAGCGCCAGCAACACCCATATCCTCATCCTGGTGTACTTCAACAGTGACATCTTCAATTTGACTATCAGGAACTGGACTGCGGGTGCTCCTTCCAGCACTTGCAGGGGGCATGCAAATGGCGGAAGGCTGAAGCTCTTCCCGTCCAGTGTTGGGAAGGTCAGGCATCGCAACCGACACAATTGGACTCTCCTTGGGGATTTGTGATTTAGAAGAACGCACAGTTCTTTGCTGTGCTTTTGCCAGCTTAAGTCTTTTCATTTTTCTAGCGGGAGGATGAGTGCTTCCATCCTCATGTGAATCTGAACTACTAGCCATGAACATAGGCCAGGGCCTCAGCCGTTCCTTGCCACTCCATGTCGTAAATGGCATATTGGTAAGTTTACGCTTCTCATCAGACGCTTTCAATTTTGATTTTTGGGTCATTTTACTGAACTTTTGTTTTTTGGATTTTACATGCTCTCTACTATGACATTGGGCATCGGCCTTGGCAGACGACGTTGATGGCATTTCATCGTCTCGGCCATGACTAGTGGCAGCAGCTTCAGCACGAGGTGGAAGTGGATCTTGATCTTTCCCTATTTTAACCTCCACATTTTTGTTCTCCATTTTTTAATGTGTGGAATTATATGCCAGTATCAATAGCAATGGCCTACTACTATATATACTGCGCAAAACTTAAATGCACCACAGGTATGGATGGATAGTATACTTGACGACACAGAGGTAGGTAGAGCAGTGGCCTTCCGTACCGTACTGCTATATATACTGGTGGTCACTGTCAGCAAAACTCTGCACTGTACTCCTCCTATATAATCCTGGTGGTCCCCAGTCCCCACAATAAAGCAGTGTGAGCACAGATATATGCAGCACACTGAGCACAGATATGGAGTGTTTTTCAGGCAGACAACGTATACTGGTGGTCACTGGTCAGCAAAACTCTGCACTGTACTCCTCCTATATAATATACTGGTGGTCCCCAGTCCCCACAATAAAGCAGTGTGAGCACAGATATATGCAGCACACTGAGCACAGATATGGAGTGTTTTTCAGGCAGACAACGTATACTGGTGGTCACTGGTCAGCAAAACTCTGCACTGTACTCCTCCTATATAATACTGCTGCTCTCCAGTCCACACAATTAAGCAGTGTGAGCACAGATATATGCAGCAGACTAAGCACAGATATGGAGTGTTTTTCAGGCAGACAACGTATACTGGTGGTCACTGGTCAGCAAAACTCTGCACTGTACTCCTCCTATATAATACTGCTGCTCCCCAGTCCCCACAATTAAGCAGTGTGAGCACAGATATATGCAGCACACTGAGCACAGATATGGAGTGTTTTTCAGGCAGACAACGTATACTGGTGGTCACTGGTCAGCAAAACTCTGCACTGTACTCCTCCTATATAATATACTGGTGGTCCCCAGTCCCCACAATAAATCAGTGTGAGAACAGATATATGCAGCACACTGAGCACAGATATGGAGTGATTTTCAGGCAGGCAACGTATACTGGTGGTCACTGTCAGCAAAACTCTGCACTGTACTCCTCCTATATAATAGTGATGTGCACCGGAAATTTTTCGGGTTTTGTGTTTTGGTTTTGGATTCGGTTCCGCGGCCGTGTGTTGGATTCGGACACGTTTGGCAAAACCTCCCTGAAAATTTTTTGTCGGATTCGGGTGTGTTTTGGATTCGGGTGTTTTTTACAAAAAACCCTCAAAAACAGCTTAAATCATAGAATTTGGGGGTCATTTTGATCCCATAGTATTATTAACCTCAATAACCATAATTTCCACTCATTTTCAGTCTATTCTGAACACCTCACACCTCACAATATTATTTTTAGTCCTAAAATTTGCCCCGAGGTCGCTGGATGGCTAAGCTAAGCTAAGCGACACAAGTGGCCGACACAAACACCTGGCCCATCTAGGAGTGGCACTGCAGTGTCAGACAGGATGGCACTTCAAAAAAATAGTCCCCAAACAGCACATGATGCAAAGAAAAATGAAAGAAAAAAGAGGTGCAAGATGGAATTGTCCTTGGGCCCTCCCACTCACCCTTATGTTGTATAAACAGGACATGCACACTTTAACGAACCCATCATTTCAGCGACAGGGTCTGCCATACGACTGTGACTGAAATGACTGGTTGGTTTGGGCCCCCACCAAAAAAGAAGCAATCAATCTCTCCTTGCACAAACTGGCTCTACAGAGGCAAGATGTCCACCTCATCATCATCCTCCAATTCCTCACCCCTTTCACTGTGTACATCCCCCTCCTCACAGATTATTAATTCGTCCCCACTGGAATCCACCATCTCAGGTCCCTGTGTACTTTCTGGAGGCAATTGCTGGTGAATGTCTCCACGGAGGAATTGATTATAATTCATTTTGATGAACATCATCTTCTCCACATTTTCTGGAAGTAACCTCATACGCCGATTGCTGACAAGGTGAGCGGCTGCACTAAACACTCTTTCGGAGTACACACTGGAGGGAGGGCAACTTAGGAAGAATAAAGCCAGTTTGTGCAAGGGCCTCCAAATTGCCTCTTTTTCCTGCCAGTATACGTACGGACTGTCTGACATGCCTACTTGGATGCGGTCAATAATATAATCCTCCACCATTCTTTCAATGGTGAGAGAATCATATGCAGTGACAGTAGACGACATGTCAGTAATCGTTGGCAGGTCCTTCAGTCCGGACCAGATGTCAGCACTCGCTCCAGACTGCCCTGCGTCACCGCCAGCGGGTGGGCTCGGAATTCTTAGCCTTTTCCTCGCACCTCCAGTTGCGGGAGAATGTGAAGGAGGAGCTGTTGACGGGTCACGTTCCGCTTGACTTGACAATTTTCTCACCAGCAGGTCTTTGAACCTTTGCAGACTTGTGTCTGCCGGAAAGAGAGATACAACGTAGGTTTTAAATCTAGGATCGAGCACGGTGGCCAAAATGTAGTGCTCTGATTTCAACAGATTGACCACCCGTGATTTCAACAGATTGACCACCCGTGAATCCTGGTTAAGTGAATTAAGGGCTCCATCCACAAGTCCAACATGCCTAGCGGAATCGCTCTGTTTTAGCTCCTCCTTCAATGTCTCCAGCTTCTTCTGCAAAAGCCTGATGAGGGGAATGACCAGACTCAGGCTGGCAGTGTCTGAACTGACTTCACGTGTGGCAAAGGGTTGCTGAACCTTGCACAACGTTGAAATCATTCTCCACTGCGCTTGAGTCAGGTGCATTCCCCCTCCTTTGCCTATATCGTGGGCAGATGTATAGGCTTGAATGGCCTTTTGCTGCTCCTCCATCCTCAGAAGCATATAGAGGGTTGAATTCCACCTCGTTACCACCTCTTGCTTCAGATGATGGCAGGGCAGGTTCAGGAGTGTTTGCTGGTGCTCCAGTCTTCGGCACGCGGTGGCTGAATGCCGAAAGTGGCCCGCAATTCTTCGGGCCACTGACAGCATCTCTTGCACGCCCCTGTCGTTTTTTAATAATTCTGCACCACCAAATTCAATGTATGTGCAAAACATGGGACGTGTTGGAATTTGCCCAGATGTAATGCACGCACAATATTGGTGGCGTTGTCCGATGTCACAAATCCCCAGGAGAGTCCAATTGGGGTAAGCCATTCTGCGATGATGTTCCTCAGTTTCCGTAAGAGGTTGTCAGCTGTGTGTCTCTTCTGGAAAGCGGTCATACAAAGCGTAGCCTGCCTAGGAACGAGTTGGCGTTTGCGAGATGCTGCTACTGGTGCCGCCGCTGCTGTTCTTGCTTCTAGAGGCAATACATCTACCCAGTGGGCTGTCACAGTCATATAGTCCTGAGTCTGCCCTGCTCCACTTGTCCACATGTCCGTGGTTAAGTGGACATTGGGTACAACTGCATTTTTTAGGACACTGGTGACTCTTTTTCTGAGGTCTGTGTACATTTTCAGTATCGCCTGCCTAGAGAAATGGAATCTAGATGGTATTTGGTACTGGGGACACAGTACCTCAATCAAGTCTCTAGTTGCCTGTGAATTAACGGTGGATACCGGAACCACGTTTCTCACCACCCAGGCTGACAAGACCTGAGTTATCCGCTTTGCAGCAGGATGACTGCTGTGATATTTCATCTTCCTCGCAAAGGACTGTTGGACAGTCAATTGCTTACTGGAAGTAGTACAAGTGGTCTTCCGACTTCCCCTCTGGGATGCCGATCGACTCCCAGAAGCAACAACAGCAGCGCCAGCAGCAGTAGGTGTTACACTCAAGGATGCATCGGAGGAATCCCAGGCAGGAGAGGACTCGTCATACTTGCCAGTGACATGGTCTGCAGGACTATTGGCTTTCCTGTGTAAGGTGGAAATTGACACTGAGGGAGTTGGTGGTGTGGTTTGCAGGAGCTTGGTTACAAGAGGAAGGGATTTAGTGGTCAGTGAACTGCTTCCGCTGTCATCCAAAGTTTTTGAACTTGTCACTGACTTCTGATGAATGCGGACCAGGTGACATATAAGGGAGGATGTTCCTAGGTGGTTAACGTCCTTACCCCTACTTATTACAGCTTGACAAAGGCAACACACGGCTTGACACCTGTTGTCCGCATTTGTGTTGAAATAATTCCACACCAAAGAGGTGATTTTTTTTGTATTTTGACCAGGCATGTCAATGGCCATATTCGTCCCACGGACAACAGGTGTCTCCCCGGGTGCCTGACTTAAACAAACCACCTCACCATCAGAATCCTCCTTGTCAATTTCCTCCCCAGCGCCAGCAACACCCATATCCTCATCCTGGTGTACTTCAACAGTGACATCTTCAATTTGACTATCAGGAACTGGACTGCGGGTGCTCCTTCCAGCACTTGCAGGGGGCATGCAAATGGTGGAAGGCGGAAGCTCTTCCCGTCCAGTGTTGGGAAGGTCAGGCATCGCAACCGACACAATTGGACTCATCTTGGGGATTTGTGATTTAGAAGAACGCACAGTTCTTTGCTGTGCTTTTGCCAGCTTAAGTCTTTTCATTTTTCTAGCGGGAGGATGAGTGCTTCCATCCTCATGTGAATCTGAACTACTAGCCATGAACATAGGCCAGGGCCTCAGCCGTTCCTTGCCACTCCATGTCGTAAATGGCATATTGGTAAGTTTACGCTTCTCATCAGACGCTTTCAATTTTGATTTTTGGGTCATTTTACTGAACTTTTGTTTTTTGGATTTTACATGCTCTCTACTATGACATTGGGCATCGGCCTTGGCAGACGACGTTGATGGCATTTCATCGTCTCGGCCATGACTAGTGGCAGCAGCTTCAGCACGAGGTGGAAGTGGATCTTGATCTTTCCCTATTTTAACCTCCACATTTTTGTTCTCCATTTTTTAATGTGTGGAATTATATGCCAGTATCAATAGCAATGGCCTACTACTATATATACTGCGCACAACTTAAATGCACCACAGGTATGGATGGAAAGTATACTTGACGACACAGAGGTAGGTAGAGCAGTGGCCTTCCGTACAGTACTGCTATATATACTGGTGGTCACTGTCAGCAAAACTCTGCACTGTACTCCTCCTATATAATCCTGGTGGTCCCCAGTCCCCACAATAAAGCAGTGTGAGCACAGATATATGCAGCACACTGAGCACAGATATGGAGTGTTTTTCAGGCAGACAACGTATACTGGTGGTCACTGGTCAGCAAAACTCTGCACTGTACTCCTCCTATATAATATACTGGTGGTCCCCAGTCCCCACAATAAAGCAGTGTGAGCACAGATATATGCAGCACACTGAGCACAGATATGGAGTGTTTTTCAGGCAGACAACGTATACTGGTGGTCACTGGTCAGCAAAACTCTGCACTGTACTCCTCCTATATAATACTGCTGCTCTCGAGTACCCACAATTAAGCAGTGTGAGCACAGATATATGCAGCAGACTAAGCACAGATATGGAGTGTTTTTCAGGCAGACAACGTATACTGGTGGTCACTGGTCAGCAAAACTCTGCACTGTACTCCTCCTATATAATACTGCTGCTCCCCAGTCCCCACAATAAGGCAGTGTGAGCACAGATATATGCAGCACACTGAGCACAGATATGGAGTGTTTTTCAGGCAGACAACGTATACTGGTGGTCACTGGTCAGCAAAACTCTGCACTGTACTCCTCCTATATAATATACTGGTGGTCCCCAGTCCCCACAATAAATCAGTGTGAGCACAGATATATGCAGCACACTGAGCACAGATATGGAGTGATTTTCAGGCAGGCAACGTATACTGGTGGTCACTGTCAGCAAAACTCTGCACTGTACTCCTCCTATATAATAGTGATGTGCACCGGAAATTTTTCGGGTTTTGTGTTTTGGTTTTGGATTCGGTTCCGCGGCCGTGTGTTGGATTCGGACACGTTTGGCAAAACCTCCCTGAAAATTTTTTGTCGGATTCGGGTGTGTTTTGGATTCGGGTGTTTTTTACAAAAAACCCTCAAAAACAGCTTAAATCATAGAATTTGGGGGTCATTTTGATCCCATAGTATTATTAACCTCAATAACCATAATTTCCACTCATTTTCAGTCTATTCTGAACACCTCACACCTCACAATATTATTTTTAGTCCTAAAATTTGCCCCGAGGTCGCTGGATGGCTAAGCTAAGCTAAGCGACACAAGTGGCCGACACAAACACCTGGCCCATCTAGGAGTGGCACTGCAGTGTCAGACAGGATGGCACTTCAAAAAAATAGTCCCCAAACAGCACATGATGCAAAGAAAAATGAAAGAAAAAAGAGGTGCAAGATGGAATTGTCCTTGGGCCCTCCCACTCACCCTTATGTTGTATAAACAGGACATGCACACTTTAACGAACCCATCATTTCAGCGACAGGGTCTGCCATACGACTGTGACTGAAATGACTGGTTGGTTTGGGCCCCCACCAAAAAAGAAGCAATCAATCTCTCCTTGCACAAACTGGCTCTACAGAGGCAAGATGTCCACCTCATCATCATCCTCCAATTCCTCACCCCTTTCACTGTGTACATCCCCCTCCTCACAGATTATTAATTCGTCCCCACTGGAATCCACCATCTCAGGTCCCTGTGTACTTTCTGGAGGCAATTGCTGGTGAATGTCTCCACGGAGGAATTGATTATAATTCATTTTGATGAACATCATCTTCTCCACATTTTCTGGAAGTAACCTCATACGCCGATTGCTGACAAGGTGAGCGGCTGCACTAAACACTCTTTCGGAGTACACACTGGAGGGAGGGCAACTTAGGTAGAATAAAGCCAGTTTGTGCAAGGGCCTACAAATTGCCTCTTTTTCCTGCCAGTATACGTACGGACTGTCTGACATGCCTACTTGGATGCGGTCAATAATATAATCCTCCACCATTCTTTCAATGGTGAGAGAATCATATGCAGTGACAGTAGACGACATGTCAGTAATCGTTGGCAGGTCCTTCAGTCCGGACCAGATGTCAGCACTCGCTCCAGACTGCCCTGCTTCACCGCCAGCGGGTGAGCTCGGAATTCTTAGCCTTTTCCTCGCACCTCCAGTTGCGGGAGAATGTGAAGGAGGAGCTGTTGACGGGTCACGTTCCGCTTGACTTGACTATTTTCTCACCAGCAGGTCTTTGAACCTTTGCAGACTTGTGTCTGCCGGAAAGAGAGATACAACGTAGGTTTTAAATCTAGGATCGAGCACGGTGGCCAAAATGTAGTGCTCTGATTTCAACAGATTGACCACCCGTGAATCCTGGTTAAGTGAATTAAGGGCTCCATCCACAAGTCCAACATGCCTAGCGGAATCGCTCTGTTTTAGCTCCTCCTTCAATGTCTCCAGCTTCTTCTGCAAAAGCCTGATGAGGGGAATGACCTGACTCAGGCTGGCAGTGTCTGAACTGACTTCACGTGTGGCAAGTTCAAAGGGTTGCTGAACCTTGCACAACGTTGAAATCATTCTCCACTGCGCTTAAATCAGGTGCATTCCCCCTCCTTTGCCTATATCGTGGGCAGATGTATAGGCTTGAATGGCCTTTTGCTGCTCCTCCATCCTCAGAAGCATATAGAGGGTTGAATTCCACCTCGTTACCACCTCTTGCTTCAGATGATGGCAGGGCAGGTTCAGGAGTGTTTGCTGGTGCTCCAGTCTTCGGCACGCGGTGGCTGAATGCCGAAAGTGGCCCGCAATTCTTCGGGCCACTGACAGCATCTCTTGCACGCCCCTGTCGTTTTTTAATAATTCTGCACCACCAAATTCAATGTATGTGCAAAACATGGGACGTGTTGGAATTTGCCCAGATGTAATGCACGCACAATATTGGTGGCGTTGTCCGATGTCACAAATCCCCAGGAGAGTCCAATTGGGGTAAGCCATTCTGCGATGATGTTCCTCAGTTTCCGTAAGAGGTTGTCAGCTGTGTGTCTCTTCTGGAAAGCGGTGATACAAAGCGTAGCCTGCCTAGGAACGAGTTGGCGTTTGCGAGATGCTGCTACTGGTGCCGCCGCTGCTGTTCTTGCTTCTAGAGGCAATACATCTACCCAGTGGGCTGTCACAGTCATATAGTCCTGAGTCTGCCCTGCTCCACTTGTCCACATGTCCGTGGTTAAGTGGACATTGGGTACAACTGCATTTTTTAGGACACTGGTGACTCTTTTTCTGAGGTCTGTGTACATTTTCAGTATCGCCTGCCTAGAGAAATGGAATCTAGATGGTATTTGGTACTGGGGACACAGTACCTCAATCAAGTCTCTAGTTGCCTGTGAATTAACGGTGGATACCGGAACCACGTTTCTCACCACCCA
The DNA here is from genome assembly GCF_028390025.1 of Pseudophryne corroboree. Taxonomy (NCBI): domain Eukaryota; kingdom Metazoa; phylum Chordata; class Amphibia; order Anura; family Myobatrachidae; genus Pseudophryne; species Pseudophryne corroboree. The sequence goes on along the minus strand of NC_086445.1, from coordinate 820,135,582 downwards.
GGCTGACAAGACCTGAGTTATCCGCTTTGCAGCAGGATGACTGCTGTGATATTTCATCTTCCTCGCAAAGGACTGTTGGACAGTCAATTGCTTACTGGAAGTAGTACAAGTGGTCTTCCGACTTCCCCTCTGGGATGCCGATCGACTCCCAGAAGCAACAACAGCAGCGCCAGCAGCAGTAGGTGTTACACTCAAGGATGCATCGGAGGAATCCCAGGCAGGAGAGGACTCGTCATACTTGCCAGTGACATGGTCTGCAGGACTATTGGCTTTCCTGTGTAAGGTGGAAATTGACACTGAGGGAGTTGGTGGTGTGGTTTGCAGGAGCTTGGTTACAAGAGGAAGGGATTTAGTGGTCAGTGGACTGCTTCCGCTGTCATCCAAAGTTTTTGAACTTGTCACTGACTTCTGATGAATGCAGACCAGGTGACATATAAGGGAGGATGTTCCTAGGTGGTTAACGTCCTTACCCCTACTTATTACAGCTTGACAAAGGCAACACACGGCTTGACACCTGTTGTCCGCATTTGTGTTGAAATAATTCCACACCGAAGAGGTGATTTTTTTTGTATTTTGACCTGGCATGTCAATGGCCATATTCGTCCCACGGACAACAGGTGTCTCCCCAGGTGCCTGACTTAAACAAACCACCTCACCATCAGAATCCTCCTTGTCAATTTCCTCCCCAGCGCCAGCAACACCCATATCCTCATCCTGGTGTACTTCAACAGTGACATCTTCAATTTGACTATCAGGAACTGGACTGCGGGTGCTCCTTCCAGCACTTGCAGGGGGCATGCAAATGGTGGAAGGCGCAAGCTCTTCCCGTCCAGTGTTGGGAAGGTCAGGCATCGCAACCGACACAATTGGACTCTCCTTGGGGATTTGTGATTTAGAAGAACGCACAGTTCTTTGCTGTGCTTTTGCCAGCTTAAGTCTTTTCATTTTTCTAGCGGGAGGATGAGTGCTTCCATCCTCATGTGAATCTGAACTACTAGCCATGAACATAGGCCAGGGCCTCAGCCGTTCCTTGCCACTCCGTGTCGTAAATGGCATATTGGTAAGTTTACGCTTCTCATCAGACGCTTTCAATTTTGATTTTTGGGTCATTTTACTGAACTTTTGTTTTCTGGATTTTACATGCTCTCTACTATGACATTGGGCATCGGCCTTGGCAGACGACGTTGATGGCATTTCATCGTCTCGGCCATGACTAGTGGCAGCAGCTTCAGCACGAGGTGGAAGTGGATCTTGATCTTTCCCTATTTTAACCTCCACATTTTTGTTCTCCATTTTTTAATGTGTGGAATTATATGCCAGTATCAATAGCAATGGCCTACTACTATATATACTGCGCACAACTTAAATGCACCACAGGTATGGCTGGATAGTATACTTGACGACACAGAGGTAGGTAGAGCAGTGGCCTTCCGTACAGTACTGCTATATATACTGGTGGTCACTGTCAGCAAAACTCTGCACTGTACTCCTCCTATATAATCCTGGTGGTCCCCAGTCCCCACAATAAAGCAGTGTGAGCACAGATATATGCAGCACACTGAGCACAGATATGGAGTGTTTTTCAGGCAGACAACGTATACTGGTGGTCACTGGTCAGCAAAACTCTGCACTGTACTCCTCCTATATAATATACTGGTGGTCCCCAGTCCCCACAATAAAGCAGTGTGAGCACAGATATATGCAGCACACTGAGCACAGATATGGAGTGTTTTTCAGGCAGACAACGTATACTGGTGGTCACTGGTCAGCAAAACTCTGCACTGTACTCCTCCTATATAATACTGCTGCTCTCCAGTCCCCACAATTAAGCAGTGTGAGCAAAGATATATGCAGCAGACTAAGCACAGATATGGAGTGTTTTTCAGGCAGACAACGTATACTGGTGGTCACTGGTCAGCAAAACTCTGCACTGTACTCCTCCTATATAATACTGCTGCTCCCCAGTCCCCACAATTAAGCAGTGTGAGCACAGATATATGCAGCACACTGAGCACAGATATGGAGTGTTTTTCAGGCAGACAACGTATACTGGTGGTCACTGGTCAGCAAAACTCTGCACTGTACTCCTCCTATATAATACAGCTGCTCCCCAGTCCCCACAATTAAGCAATAAGCACAAATATTTTTGCATCAATAATTCAAGATTAATAAATGGAGAGGACGCCAGCCACGTCCTCTCCCTAACATTTCCAATGCACGAGAGAAAATGGCGGCGACGCATGGCTGCTTATATAGAATCCGAATCTCACGAGAATCCGACAGCGGGATGATGACGTTCGGGCGCGCTCGGGTTAACCGAGCCATACGGGAGAATCCGAGTATGCCTCGGACCCGTGTAAAATGGGTGAAGTTCGAGGGGGTTCGGTTACCGAAGGACCGAACCCGCTCCACTCTAATATATATATATATATATATATATATATATATGTATATATATATTTATAATTTAAGGTGCAGCACTCTGACTCCGAGAAATAATGCACGGCAGTCACCAGATTTTATCAATGTTTTGGTGTCCACCGTCATCAGGATAAAATTTAATACAAATATCTTACCTTATATAGTACACACCACCTACTTGAAGCCGCATGACCATTATTATTATTATCCTTTATTTTTATGGCGCCACAAGGGTTCCGCAGCGCCCAATTACAGAGTACATGAATAATCAAACAGGAAAACAGCAACTTACAGTTGATGACAGTATAGGACAAGTACAGGGTAAATAAACATAGTTACATCAGCAGATGACACTGGAATAAGTATCAGGTGGCAGAAGACTGCTGGATTTGGTGCAGTAAGAAGATTATTAAAGTAAGAAAGGAGAAGCACATGAGGGAAGAGGGCCCTGCTCGTGAGAGCTTACATTCTAAAGACCATTACTGGGACATTGCCCCCGAATGACGGCGCAGACTGAAGACGTCATTGCTCTCACAGAGACGCAAGCCTCACGACGTCAGTGCTCCCTTCACCAAGGTAACAGATATACAGCCAACAATACTACAAAAATACAAAAGTTTTTGCATGTACTGTAGGATATAGTTACACTAGTCAAAATGACAAATCCAAAGACACATTCTGATACTTTAGCAACACCTGGTATAATAAAATCCTATATTCTCAAACATCCACAATGAAAATGCATAATAACATAGCAAAACAAGACAGCGGAAGATATTTATTCAAGCCATGGGGAAAAAAAAAATCACATCTAGTCTAGGTATCCACTTTGTTTCACATTGTAGTAACAATAAGTTGCAAACACCCCCTCTAGATAGTGGGGGGATATGATCGATCATCCAATATTTAAGACTGGATAATCACTGTTACCACAGGCTCAGGGCCGTCTTAACGGCAGTGTAGGCCCCTGGGCACAGCAATGCATTGGGCCCCCTACCCATCCTCCAGCGGTAGGGGTGGGGTGTGCTATCAGCGGCAGCTTTGATGTCCCGCGGGCGGTAGGGAGTGTTCTATCTTCCTCTCAGCATGTAGGACCTGGAGCAGTAATGTCTGCTAATTGCTCCTTTACTGCACAGATGGGGTGGGAGGGAGAACACTAAACTGTAGAAGGGGGCATTGGGCTGAATGACGGCGCTCTGGTACATGACTTCCGGGGTGGTAGGGGGTGTTTAATACGCTGGGGAGGGGTGGCTAATGGAGTGGGCTTAATATTCATCATTTTCTGGTGGGAGGGCAGCTTGCTTGACTGCAGATATCTCAAGTTCCTGAAAAAATATTTCTTAGCTTTGAATAGGATAAAAAACTAGAGAGTCCCACCTTTCAGAAGGTTCTGGGGACTTGGGGATCAGAGGTCAGGAGCCAGAGCAATCCTCCAATGAATATATAAAACTGTATACCAGGCATGTGGAGCTGGAGCAGGGACCAGCTGCTGGAAGGCTGATATCTCTGGTTCTGGGCACAGTAGAGACAAGATGACAGTGTCCAGCAAAAGGGGAGAGTCTCAGCTTTTGGATTATACCATCATAAAAACTCTATGTAAGACAGAACCTGAGATATCTGGCTGGGAAGAGCAAATAACAGGCTCGGATGGGGACCACTGTTTCACGTTGGATATCTCCGGTTCCCCAAGGCCGATTTTCAAAAATCTGGTACCCCTGGAAAGAGGGGACCCTCAGCTATCAGCCTAGGGCCCTTATACTCCTGGGGCCCTTGGGCAAGAGCCCATTGAGCCCATACGAAAAGACGGCCCTGCACAGGCTGCTCACTGTTACCACTTGAGATGGCTGCACGAATCGTTGAGCGATGCATAGTCATACACGCTTTAAATTTTCATTGTGTTTTGCCTATATAAGACAAACCACAAGGGCATATTAGTTGATACACCACATACGTGCTATTGCACGTTAAGTGATGCCCGATCTTGTACTCAAATCCTGAATGAGGATGATAGAATTTATTACCCTGAATCATGTAGTTACAAGTGGTACAAGAGCACCTGTAGCAGCCATTCTTCTTTTTACAGTAGATAGGAAATGACTCTTGGTTATTTTGCCAAGACCTGTAACATCAGTTTTCTCCAACATTAGTGATGTGCACCAGAAATTTTTCGGGTTATGTGTTTTGGTTTTGGATTCGGTTCCACGGCCGTGTTTTGGATTCGGACGCGTTTTGGCAAAACCTCCCTGAAAATTTTTTGTCGGATTCGGGTGTGTTTTGGATTCGGGTGTTTTTTTACAAAAAAAACTCAAAAACAGCTTAAATCATAGAATTTGGGGGTCATTTTGATCCCATAGTATTATTAACCTCAATAACCATAATTTCAACTCATTTCCAGTCTATTCTGAACACCTCACACCTCACAATATTATTTTTAGTCCTAAAATTTGCACCGAGGTCGCTGGATGGCTAAGCTAAGCGACCCAAGTGGCCGACACAAACACCTGGCCCATCTAGGAGTGGCACTGCAGTGTCAGACAGGATGGCACTTCAAAAAAATAGTCCCCAAACAGCATATGCAAAGAAAAAAAGAGGCGCAATGAGGTAGCTGTGTGACTAAGCTAAGCAACACAAGTGGCCGACACAAACACCTGGCCCATCTAGGAGTGGCACTGCAGTGTCAGACAGGATGGCACTTCAAAAAAATTGTCCCCAAACAGCACATGATGCAATGAAAAAAAGAGGCGCAATGAGGTAGCTGTGTGACTAAGCTAAGTTACCCAAGTGGCCGACACAAACACCTGGCCCATCTTGGAGTGGCACTGCAGTGTCAGACAGGATGGCACTTCAAAAAAATAGTCCCCAAACAGCACATTATGCAAAGAAAAAAAGAGGCGCAATGAGGTAGCTGTGTGACTAAGCTAAGCGACCCAAGTGGCCGACACAAACACCTGGCCCATCTAGGAGTGGCACTGCAGTGTCAGACAGGAAGGAACTTCAAAAAAATAGTCCCCAAACAGCACATGATGCAAAGAAAAAAGAGGCGCAATGAGGTAGCTGTGTGACTACCCTAAGCGACCCTAGTGGCCGACACAAACACCTGGCCTATCTAGGAGTGGCACTGCAGTGTCAGATAGGATGACACTTCCAAAAATAGTCCCCAAACAGCACATGATGCAAAGAAAAATGAAAGAAAAAAGAGGTGCAGGCATCGCAACCGACGCAATTGGACTCTCCTTGGGGATTTGTGATTTAGAAGAACGCACAGTTCTTTGCTGTGCTTTTGCCATCTTAACTCTTTTAAGTTTTCTAGCAGGAGGATGAGTGCCTCCATCCTCATGTGAAGCTGAACCACTAGCCTTGAACATAGGCCAGGCCCTCATCCGTTCCTTGCCACTCCGTGTCGTAAATGGCACATTGTCAAGTTTACGCTTCTCCTCAGACGATTTTGATTTAGATTTTTTGGTCATTTTACTGAGCTTTATTTTTTTGGATTTTACATGCTCTCTACTATGACATTGGGCATCGGCCTTGGCAGACGACGTTGATGGCATTTCATCGTCTCGGCCATGACTAGTGGCAGCAGCTTCAGCACGAGGTGGAAGTGGATCTTGATCTTTCCCTATTTTACCCTCCACATTTTTGTTCTCCATTTTTTAATGTGTGGAATTATATGCCAGTAATATATCAATAGCAATGGCCTACTACTATATATATTGCGCACAACTGAAATGCACCACAGGTATGGATGGATAGTATACTTGGCGACACAGAGGTAGGTAGAGCAGTGGCCTACTGTACCGTACTGCTATATATTATATACTGGTGGTCAGCAAACTGTGCAAAACTGAAATGCACCACAGGTATGGATGGATAGTATACTTGACGACACAGAGGTAGGTCAGGGACGTGCAGTCAGGGGAGGCAGGGGAGGCAGTGCCTCCCCTGTGATTAATTATTAAAATAATACAAAGAAGATACTTATGACACAGATTCTGTGTCATAAGTATTTTATTTATATTATGTTAATAATTTTTCCGTTTAAATGGCTGATGAAATGTATTTTGCGGCACCGAGAACGGTGCCTCCCGCTCTCCATTGCGATCGGCCGGAAGCAGGGGGCGGGCAGGGGGCGGGGACAAGCAGAGGGCTGTAAAAGCCCATTGAAAAAACTAATGAAAGCGGCACCTGTCCAAGTGCCGCTAAACAGCAGGGGCGTGCTTTCAGCGTATCTGAAAGCATGCCCATCACTGTGACACCACCTACTAGCTCATAGCTCCTCCCCTCTCCCATGTCCCATCCCCGCTCCACTCCTCACCTGCCCCCGGCTCCCACGGCTCACAACCGCCCGGCTCCCGTATTAAAAGCCGCAGCTCACAGCGGCCCAGCCGCCCGCCGCCGCCAGCCCGGCTCCCGCCCCCCGCCCCACTGACAGCTAACCACCGCCCGGCTCCCCCATGAAACGCCGCAGCTCACAGCGGCCCAGCCGCCCGCCGCCGCCAGCCCGGCTCCCGTCCCCCGCCCCACTGACAGCTCACCACCGCCCGACTTTCAAATGAAAGGCCGCGGCTCACAGCCGCCCGCTAGCCCGGCTCCTGCCCCACTGACAGCTCATTCTGGAACAAACGGAGGACAGTGTCAGTGTGGGGACATGTGTGTGTGTGTGTGTGTGTGTGTGTGTGTAAATGTGGCTGCGTGTGTGTGACTGTGAGTATGTAGATATGTGGCTATATATGTGTGGCTATTTGTGTATAAGTGGTATAATGTGTGTGTGTGTGTGTGTGTCTGTTTGTAAATGTGGCTGGGTGTGTATTTTTATATATGTAAGTGTGTGTATGCGTGTATATGTGTCTTTGTGTGTATACCTGAACTGTGCTGAGTGGGGGGGGGGAGCAATATGATCTTTTTCGCCTCCGGGCGTCTGGTATTAACTTACGCCCCTGGCCAGCCGCTCACCGCCGCCAGCCGCCCGCTGCTCACCGCCGTCAGCCACCAGCCGCAACAAATGGCGGTCAGAAGGACCTCATCGCACCAAAGGACTCCTTATCACCGCCGCTGCCCATGGGTGCCTCCGCCGACCACATTCAGGTAATGTTCCCCTGCTGTCACCCTCTCTCCCTGTCGTTACTGTCCCTACTGTCACTCTCTCTCTCCCTGCTGTCACTGTCGTCACACTCTCTCTCCTCCTGCCGTCACTCTCTCTCTCCCTGCCGTCACTCTCTCTCTCCCTGCCGTCACTCTCTCTCTCCCTGCCGTCACTCTCTCTCTCCCTGTCTCTGCTGTCACTCTGGCTGTCCCTGCTGTCACAATTTTAGCTCATTCAGTGTGCTATAATGTGAATTTCGGCTCATTCAGTGTGCTATAATGTGAATTTCGGCTCATTCAGTGTGCTATAATTTGAATTTTGGCTCATTCAGTGTGCTATAATGTGAATTTCGGCTCATTCAGTGTGCTACAATGTGAATTTCAGATCATTCAGTGTGCTACAATGTGAATTTCGGCTCATTCAGTGTGCTACAATGTGAATTTCGGCTCATTCAGTGTGCTACAAGGTGAATTTTGGCTCATTCAGTGTGCTATAATGTGAATGTCTGCTCATTCAGTGTGCTACAATGTGAATTTCGGCTCATTCAGTGTGCTACAATGTGAATTTCGGCTCATTCAGTGTGCTACAATGTGAATTTTGACTCATTCAGTGTGCTACAATGTGAATTTTGGCTCATTCAGTGTGCTACAATGTGAATTTTGGCTCATTCAGTGTGCTACAATGTGAATTTCGGCTCATTCAGTGTGCTACAATGTGAATTTCAGATCATTCAGTGTGCTACAATGTGAATTTCGGCTCATTCAGTGTGCTACAATGTGAATTTCGGCTCATTTAGTGTGCTACAATGTGAATTTTGGCTCATTCAGTGTGGCATAATGTGACTTGGCTCATTCAGTGTGCTACAATGTGAATTTCGGCTCATTCAGTGTGCTACAATGTGAATTTCGGCTCATTTAGTGTGCTACAATGTGAATTTTGGCTCATTCAGTGTGGCATAATGTGACTGTTGGCTCATTCAGTGTGCTACAATGTGAATTTCGGCTCATTCAGTGTGCTACAATGTGAATTTCGGCTCGTACCGTATGCTACAATGTGAATTTCGGCTCGTACCGTGTGCTATAAGGTGAAAGGGGCACCAGTACTAGATAGTATAAGGGGTTCTACTAAACTGGACACGCCCCTTCTTGGGTAACCACGCCCCCTTTTCTGGAGTGCGCGCGCCGAAATAATTGCATCCTTGACTTTTGCATTCCCCCACTTCAAAATTTCCAGTTCGACCACTATATAACATAGATATATATATATATCTATCTATCTATCTATCTATCTATCTATATCTCAGTGCCTCCCCAGCCAATGACCTCACCGCACGTCACTGAGGTAGGTAGAGCAGTGGCCTACTGTACCGTACTGCTATATATAATATACTGGTGGTCAGCAAACTGTGCAAAACTGAAATGCACCACAGGTATGGATGGATAGTATACTTGATGACACAGAGGTAGGTAGAGCAGTGGCCTACTGTACCGTACTGCTATATAGTATATACTGGTGGTCAGCAAACTGTGCAAAACTGAAATGCACCACAGGTATGGATGGATAGTATACTTGACAACACAGAGGTAGGTAGAGCAGTGGCCTACTGTACCGTACTGCTATATAGTATATAATGGTGTTCTTCTTTAGAGCAATTCCTTTTGACCCTTTTTAGTTGCCCTGCCGGGATTGTACGGAGCCAATTGCGATGTACAATCCCGGCAGGGCAACTAAAAAGGGTCAAAAGGAATTGCTCTAAAGAAGAACAGTTCCAGGCACAGGCAGGAAAGATGCAGGAAAATTTCACGGTGTGTGGGTACAACAAAGATTGGATAGATAAGGCAGCGAGGGAAGTGGAAACCCTGGATAGAGACTCTTTGTTGAAGGATAGGGGAGGTGATCGAAAAGTCAAAGATAACAAGAAGAAAGACCTTGGATGGGCTTTTGTGACCACCTATAACGACCAATATAGATCAATAGAGAAAATCATGACCCAACACTGGGAGGTCCTAAAAAAGGACCCGGTGATAGGGGTGTCCCTGCCCAATAAACCAGTGTGCATCTATCGAAAAGCACCGAACATAGGAAATAGCCTTGTAAGAAGTGCTCACCCTCCGGACAAAAACCCTTCAAGGGTTAAATCGAAGGGTTTCTATAGATGCATGTCTTGCATTGCTTGTAAAGAAGTGAAAATGGTGAACCAGAGTAAAATTAGCAAATTGGATATTAATGGGAAACCATTTGAAATAAAAGAGTTCATTACGTGTGCAACGAAGAATGTTGTATACGCAGTGGAGTGCGAATGTAAACTGATATATATAGGGCGAACATCTAGACCCTTAAAAGTTAGGTTGGGGGAACACCTCAGAAACATCAGAAAGGGTTTGGAAACTCACGCCCTCTCTAACCACTTTAAGATGTACATGGGTGTTCCACAACAGCTATTACTCGGTTTATAGGTTTACAATGGATACAGGGACATTGGAGAAGGAGGGACCTTTCCACTCAATTAGCAAAGGCTGAAATGAAGTTAATCTATGACATGGGTACCCTCCAACCGGGGGGACTAAACATAGACTTTGAAGTCAAGTGGTTCCTATAGTATATTGTGACATTGCTAATTCATTTTTACTTTTAAACTCTTTTAGATCTTATTGATAAGTTTGTTCCAAAGAACGGGATATTAATTTGAATCTCCTATTTATGATAACCCTCCTTATTATGAAAAGTGGAGTGATCTGGGAATATGACTGGTTCCGATCACCATAGCAACCAATGAAGCTAAATGATTGCGGGAGAGGAAGGTTCCCAAGGCAACGATATACATCAGAGAGTGGTCACGTGATCGGGTGACGTGATGACGTGAGCCGCGGCACACGGCTAAGACGACGGGCGCTTGTGGCGGACGTTGCTACGAGACGGAACGATCACGTGATCCAGTGACGTCTCTGTCTGTTTTGATCACATGACTGGAAAGCGAGACTGTGAATGAACGAGGAGGCTGGAGATGTTATACAGGAGGCGGTCCTGGCACACGAGCGTCACGGACTTGTAGGAAGATTGATGTATAGAGACCAGCTGTGCCGGGACCAATCAGGAATAAGGGAGAGACTTTTAAACCAGGAGAGAGATAGAGAAGGCATTCAGAGGAGCTGACCTTGAGAAAGACCCAGGAAGGGTCGGAACGCGTGGGTGCTTTTGTGGACTGACCTGACTAAAGAAGGACGTGGTACCATCAATGCCAGACCTGGAAGGCTTTGGACACCAGAGAAACTCTCCAAGCTGCAGTTGGAAAGTCTGATGTACACATGCATATAGAACTGATCAATTCGGTTCTCACCAGTTCGTGGTAATTATCCATTGCTCTATTTTGTCAGGATTCGGCCCACAGAAGAATGCCAAGCAGCACATGCTGTGCAGATTTTAATTGTGTGTAGTGGAGATTGTTTTGATATTCAGCTTCCACGATTGTCTTTTGTTTTTAATGCTAGTTTTTAAGCAATAAATTATGTAATCAAAGGTAATGCACTATGTTTTGCTATTTCCTTTTTTTTCCGGTATAAATTGAGAACTAAGGAAAACTACTGGAAAACGATCCTAATTCGACCCCTACACAGCGCTGGTTCAGTGGTATCATATATGTTTTGTTTTTGTCTGTATTGAATTGAGGGAGGAGAAACCTCTTTTTATGGTATCTAGACCAGCAGCTGTAAGCAGCGCACTGTCACTTGTCTACATTTTAGATTGCAGAGAACGTAGATATTTGCACTTGTAGCACACTGAGCACAGATATTTGCAGCACACTGAGCACAGATATTTGCAGCACAATTTGCAACCCACTGAACATAGAAACTGAGAGGACGCCAGCCACGTCCTCTCACGATCATCTCCAATGCACGAGTGAAAAATGGCGGCGACCCGCGGCTCCTTATATAGAATACGAATCTCGCGAGAATCCGACCATGGGATGATGACGTTCGGTGCGCTCGGGTTAACCGAGCAAGGCGGGAGGATCCGAGTCTGCATCGGACCTGTGTAAAATGGGTGAAGTTCGGGGGGGTTCGGATCCCGAGGATCCGAACCCGCTCATCACTAATATTTATATGAAGCTGCTTCTGCCTATATAAAATGCATATAGTACTGTGTGTATAAAAAAATGTGAATCACAATCTGTTGTCCATTAAACGTTTAAATGTGAATGATGGTACGAGTGGATCACCTCCTACTGAATAGAAACCCCAAAAAAAATTTTTTTAAAGAAAACTTTTTAGTGGTCCATGAATAATCTTCTGAGGACGGACCTTTATGTTGCCCATGTTTTTATTAAAATAAAGCTATCTTGCTCCTAAACAAACCTAATCCAACGGGAATCACCTATAACATAAACCACTTACTAAATCCTGCTAGGCCCACCAGCATCTGTTCTCGAGACATTGTTGGGCTTAGTTTATTTACAAAATTATATCTGACAATCAACATGTGTCTCTGATCTTAATTACTCTGGTCAAAAGGAAGTTTATGAGGCCTAAATTATCAAGTAGCCCCCCAGGTCTAAGCGTATTAAGTCTATGAATCCACATGGACTCTAGCTGGATGAGTTTTTTGCCCCTGTTGCCTCCTGAAAATACTCTGGAACATGGTCTATGATCCTGTGTTTGAAAGTGACCATACTGTGCCTTGACGCAAGAAAATGTTTGGCTACGGGCTGTTCTCCGCTACCAGAAGCCAAAGCATTTATGATGGCCTGTCTGTGTGGTGCAAAACATAGGATTCTGCACCTTAAGTTCAGGGAGTGCATTTTCAGAAGAGGGCTATATTTATATTAGTAATGAGCACCGGAAATTTTTCGGGTTTTGTGTTTTGGTTTTGGGTTCGGTTCCACGGCCGTGTTTTGGGTTCGAACGCGTTTTGGCAAAACCTCACCGAATTTTTTTTGTCGGATTCGGGTGTGTTTTGGATTCGGGTGTTTTTTTCAAAAAACCCTAAAAAACAGCTTAAATCATAGAATTTGGGGGTCATTTTGATCCCAAAGTATTATTAACCTCAATAACCATAATTTCCACTCATTTTCAGTCTATTCTGAACACCTCACACCTCACAATATTATTTTTAGTCCTAAAATTTGCACCGAGGTCGCTGGATGACTAAGCTCAGCGACCCAAGTGGCCGACACAAACACCTGGCCCATCTAGGAGTGGCACTGCAGTGTCACGCAGGATGGCCCTTCAAAAAACTACTCCCCAAACAGCACATGACGCAAAGAAGAAAAAAAAGAGGCGCAATGAGGTAGCTGTGTGACTCAGATAAGCGACCCTAGTGGCCGACACAAACACCTGGCCCATCTAGGAGTGGCACTGCAGTGTCACGCAGGATGGCCCTTCCAAAAAACACCCCCCAAACAGCACATGACGCAAAGAAAAAAAGAGGCGCAATGAGGTAGCTGTGTGACTAAGCTAAGCGACCCTAGTGGCCGACACAAACACCTGGCCCATCTAGGAGTGGCACTGCAGTGTCACGCAGGATGGCCCTTCAAAAAACTACTCCCCAAACAGCACATGACGCAAAGAAGAAAAAAAAGATGCGCAATGAGGTAGCTGTGTGACTAAGATAAGCGACCCTAGTGGCCGACACAAACACCTGGCCCATCTAGGAGTGGCACTGCAGTGTCACGCAGGATGGCCCTTCCAAAAAACACCCCCCAAACAGCACATGACGCAAAGAAAAAAAGAGGCGCAATGAGGTAGCTGTGTGACTAAGATAAGCGACCCAAGTGGCCGACACAAACACCTGGCCCATCTAGGAGTGGCACTGCAGTGTCACGCAGGATGGCCATTCCAAAAAACACCCCCCAAACAGCACATGACGCAAAGAAAAAAAGAGGCGCAATGAGGTAGCTGTGTGACTAAGATAAGCGACCCAAGTGGCCGACACAAACACCTGGCCCATCTAGGAGTGGCACTGCAGTGTCACGCAGGATGGCCCTTCCAAAAAACACCCCCCAAACAGCACATGACGCAAAGAAAAAAAGAGGCGCAATGAGGTAGCTGTGTGACTAAGATAAGCGACCCAAGTGGCCGACACAAACACCTGGCCCATCTAGGAGTGGCACTGCAGTGTCACGCAGGATGGCCCTTCCAAAAACTACTCCCCAAACAGTACATGACGCAAAGAAAAATGAAAGAAAAAAGAGGTGCAAGATGGAATTGTCCTTGGGCCCTCCCACCCACCCTTATGTTGTATAAACAGGACATGCACAAATTATCAAGTAGCCCCCCAGGTCTAAGCGTATTAAGTCTATGAATCCACATGGACTCTAGCTGGATGAGTTTTTTGCCCCTGTTGCCTCCTGAAAATACTCTGGAACATGGTCTATGATCCTGTGTTTGAAAGTGACCATACTGTGCCTTGACGCAAGAAAATGTTTGGCTACGGGCTGTTCTCCGCTACCAGAAGCCAAAGCATTTATGATGGCCTGTCTGTGTGGTGCAAAACATAGGATTCTGCACCTTAAATTCAGGGAGTGCATTTCAGAAGAGGGCTATATTTATATTAGTGATGAGCACCGGAAATTTTTCGGGTTTTGTGTTTTGGTTTTGGGTTCGGTTCCGCGGCCGTGTTTTGGGTTCGAACGCAATTTGGCAAAACCTCACCGAATTTTTTTTGTCTGATTCGGGTGTGTTTTGGATTCGGGTGTTTTTTTCAAAAAACCCTAAAAAACAGCTTAAATCATAGAATTTGGGGGTCATTTTGATCCCAAAGTATTATTAACCTCAATAACCATAATTTCCACTCATTTTCAGTCTATTCTGAACACCTCACAATATTATTTTTAGTCCTAAAATTTGCACCGAGGTCGCTGGATGACTAAGCTCAGCGACCCAAGTGGCCGACACAAACACCTGGCCCATCTAGGAGTGGCACTGCAGTGTCACGCAGGATGGCCCTTCAAAAAACTACTCCCCAAACAGCACATGACGCAAAGAAGAAAAAAAAGAGGCGCAATGAGGTAGCTGTGTGACTCAGATAAGCGACCCTAGTGGCCGACACAAACACCTGGCCATCTAGGAGTGGCACTGCAGTGTCACGCAGGATGGCCCTTCCAAAAAACACCCCCCAAACAGCACATGACGCAAAGAAAAAAAGAGGCGCAATGAGGTAGCTGTGTGACTAAGCTAAGCGACCCTAGTGGCCGACACAAACACCTGGCCCATCTAGGAGTGGCACTGCAGTGTCACGCAGGATGGCCCTTCAAAAAACTACTCCCCAAACAGCACATGACGCAAAGAAGAAAAAAAAGATGCGCAATGAGGTAGCTGTGTGACTAAGATAAGCGACCCTAGTGGCCGACACAAACACCTGGCCCATCTAGGAGTGGCACTGCAGTGTCACGCAGGATGGCCCTTCCAAAAAACACCCCCCAAACAGCACATGACGCAAAGAAAAAAAGAGGCGCAATGAGGTAGCTGTGTGACTAAGATAAGCGACCCAAGTGGCCGACACAAACACCTGGCCCATCTAGGAGTGGCACTGCAGTGTCACGCAGGATGGCCATTCCAAAAAACACCCCCCAAACAGCACATGACGCAAAGAAAAAAAGAGGCGCAATGAGGTAGCTGTGTGACTAAGATAAGCGACCCAAGTGGCCGACACAAACACCTGGCCCATCTAGGAGTGGCACTGCAGTGTCACGCAGGATGGCCCTTCCAAAAAACACCCCCCAAACAGCACATGACGCAAAGAAAAAAAGAGGCGCAATGAGGTAGCTGTGTGACTAAGATAAGCGACCCAAGTGGCCGACACAAACACCTGGCCCATCTAGGAGTGGCACTGCAGTGTCACGCAGGATGGCCCTTCCAAAAACTACTCCCCAAACAGTACATGACGCAAAGAAAAATGAAAGAAAAAAGAGGTGCAAGATGGAATTGTCCTTGGGCCCTCCCACCCACCCTTATGTTGTATAAACAGGACATGCACACTTTAACCAACCCATCATTTCAGTGACAGGGTCTGCCACACGACTGTGACTGAAATGACGGGTTGGTTTGGACCCCCACCAAAAAAGAAGCAATTAATCTCTCCTTGCACAAACTGGCTCTACAGAGGCAAGATGTCCACCTCATCATCATCCTCCGATATATCACCGTGTACATCCCCCTCCTCACAGATTATCAATTCGTCCCCACTGGAATCCACCATCTCCGCTCCCTGTGTACTTTGTGGAGGCAATTGCTGCTGGTGAATGTCTCCACGCAGGAATTGATTATAATTCATTTTAATGAACATCATCTTCTCCACATTTTCTGGATGTAACCTCGTACGCCGATTGCTGACAAGGTGAGCGGCGGCACTAAACACTCTTTCGGAGTACACACTTGTTGGAGGGCAACTTAGGTAGAATAAAGCCAGTTTGTGCAAGGGCCTCCAAATTGCCTCTTTTTCCTGCCAGTATAATTACGGACTGTCTGACGTGCCTACTTGGATGCGGTCACTCATATAATCCTCCACCATTCTTTCAATGGGGAGAGAATCATATGCAGTGACAATAGACGACATGTCCGTAATCGTTGTCAGGTCCTTCAGTCCGGACCAGATGTCAGCATCAGCAGTCGCTCCAGACTACCCTGCATCACCGCCAGCGGGTGGGCTCGGAATTCTGAGCCTTTTCCTCGCACCTCCAGTTGCGGGAGAATGTGAAGGAGGAGATGTTGACAGGTCGCGTTCCGCTTGACTTGACAATTTTCTCACCAGCAGTTCTTTGAACCCCTGCAGACTTGTGTCTGCCGGAAATAGAGATCCAAGGTAGGTTTTAAATCTAGGATCGAGCACGGTGGCCAAAATGTAGTGCTCTGATTTCAACAGATTGACCACCCGTGAATCCTTGTTAAGCGAATTAAGGGCTCCATCCACAAGTCCCACATGCCTAGCGGAATCGCTCTGTGTTAGCTCCTCCTTCAATGTCTCCAGCTTCTTCTGCAAAAGCCTGATGAGTGGAATGACCTGACTCAGGCTGGCAGTGTCTGAACTGACTTCACGTGTGGCAAGTTCAAAAGGTTGCAGAACCTTGCACAACGTTGAAATCATTCTCCACTGCGCTTGAGACAGGTGCATTCCACCTCCTATATCGTGCTCAGTTGTATAGGCTTGAATGGCCTTTTGCTGCTCCTCCAACCTCTGAAGCATATAGAGAGTTGAATTCCACCTCGTTACCACTTCTTGCTTCAGATGATGGCAGGGCAGGTTCAGGCGTTTTTGGTGGTGCTCTAGTCTTCTGTACGTGGTGCCTGTACGCCGAAAGTGTCCCGCAATTCTTCTGGCCACCGACAGCATCTCTTGCACGCCCCTGTCGTTTTTTAAATAATTCTGCACCACCAAATTCAAGGTATGTGCAAAACATGGGACGTGCTGGAATTTGCCCATATTTAATGCACACACAATATTGCTGGCGTTGTCCGATGCCACAAATCCACAGGAGAGTCCAATTGGGGTAAGCCATTCCGCGATGATCTTCCTCAGTTGCCGTAAGAGGTTTTCAGCTGTGTGCGTATTCTGGAAAGCGGTGATACAAAGCGTAGCCTGCCTAGGAAAGAGTTGGCGTTTGTGAGATGCTGCTACTGGTGCCGCCGCTGCTGTTCTTGCGGCGGGAGTCCATACATCTACCCAGTGGGCTGTCACAGTCATATAGTCCTGAGCCTGCCCTGCTTCACTTGTCCACATGTCCGTGGTTAAGTGGACATTGGGTACAACTGCATTTTTTAGGACACTGGTGAGTCTTTTTCTGAGGTCTGTGTACATTTTCGGTATCGCCTGCCTAGAGAAATGGAACCTAGATGGTATTTGGTACCGGGGACACAGTACCTCCAACAAGTCTCTAGTTGGCTCTGCAGTAATGATGGATACCGGAACCACGTTTCTCACCACCCAGGATGCCAAGGCCTCAGTTATCCGCTTTGCAGCAGGATGACTGCTGTGATATTTCATCTTCCTCGCAAAGGACTGTTGGACAGTCAATTGCTTACTGGAAGTAGTACAAGTGGTCTTACGACTTCCCCTCTGGGATGACCATCGACTCCCAGCAGCAACAACAGCAGCGCCAGCAGCAGTAGGCGTTACATGCAAGGATGCATCGGAGGAATCCAGGCAGGAGAGGACTCGTCAGAATTGCCAGTGACATGGCCTGCAGGACTATTGGCATTCCTGGGGAAGGAGGAAATTGACACTGAGGGAGTTGGTGGGGTGGTTTGCGTGAGCTTGGTTACAAGAGGAAGGGATTTACTGGTCAATGGACTGCTTCCGCTGTCACCCAAAGTTTTTGAACTTGTCACTGACTTATGATGAATGCGCTGCAGGTGACGTATAAGGGAGGATGTTCCGAGGTGGTTAACGCCCTTACCCCTACTTATTACAGCTTGACAAAGGTCTGTTGAAATACTACCACACCGAAGAGCTGATTTTTTTGGTATTTTCACCAGGCATGTCAATGGCCATATTCCTCCCACGGACAACAGGTGTCTCCCCGGGTGCCTGACTTAAACAAACCACCTCACCATCAGAATCCTCCTGGTCAATTTCCTCCCCAGCGCCAGCAACACCCATATCCTCCTCATCCTGGTGTACTTCAACACTGACATCTTCAATCTGACTATCAGGAACTGGACTGCGGGTGCTCCTTCCAGCACTTGCAGGGGGCGTGCAAATGGTGGAAGGCGCATGCTCTTCACGTCCAGTGTTGGGAAGGTCAGGCATCGCAAACGACACAATTGGACTCTCCTTGTGGATTTGTGATTTCGAAGAACGCACAGTTCTTTGCTGTGCTTTTGCCAGCTTGAGTCTTTTCATTTTTCTAGCGAGAGGCTGAGTGCTTCCATCCTCATGTGAAGCTGAACCACTAGCCATGAACATAGGCCAGGGCCTCAGCCGTTCCTTGCCACTCCGTGTGGTAAATGGCATATTGGCAAGTTTACGCTTCTCCTCCGACAATTTTATTTTAGATTTTTGAGTCCTTTTTTTACTGATATTTGGTGTTTTGGATTTTACATGCTCTGTACTATGACATTGGGCATCAGCCTTGGCAGACGACGTTGATGGCATTTCATCGTCTCGGCCATGACTAGTGGCAGCAGCTTCAGCATGAGGTGGAAGTCGATCTTGATCTTTCCCTATTTTTGGAACCTCAACATTTTTGTTCTCCATATTTTAATAGGCACAACTAAAAGGCACCTCAGGTAAACAATGGAGATGGATGGATACTAGTATACTTATGGATGACGAGCGACTGCCGACACAGAGGTAGCTACAGCCGTGGACTACCGTACTGCGTCTGCTGCTAGTATAGACTGGATGATAATGATATAAAAAATATATATATATCACTACTGCAGGACAGGTATATATTATATAATGACGGACCTGCTGGACACTGTCAGCACTGCAGACTCCTAAAGTAAACTACTTGTATGAAGAAGATAGAAAAAAAAAAAACACCACAGGTAGGTATACAATTATGGATGGACGAGCGACTGCCGACACAGAGGTAGCTACAGCCGTGGACTACCGTACTGCGTCTGCTGCTAGTATAGACTGGATGATAATGATATAAAAAATATATATATATCACTACTGCAGGACAGGTATATATTATATAATGACGGACCTGCTGGACACTGTCAGCACTGCAGACTCCTAAAGTAAACTACTTGTATGAAGAAGATAGAAAAAAAAAAAACACCACAGGTAGGTATACAATTATGGATGGACGAGCGACTGCCGACACAGAGGTAGCTACAGCCGTGGACTACCGTACTGCGTCTGCTGCTAGTATAGACTGGATGATAATGATATAAAAAATATATATATATCACTACTGCAGGACAGGTATATATTATATAATGACGGACCTGCTGGACACTGTCAGCACTGCAGACTCCTAAAGTAAACTACTAGTATGAAGAAGATAGAAAAAAAAAAAAAACACCACAGGTAGGTATACAATTATGGATGGACGAGCGACTGCCGACACAGAGGTAGCTATAGCCGTGGACTACCGTACTGCGTCTGCTGCTAGTATAGACTGGATGATAATGATATAAAAAATATATATATATCACTACTGCAGGACAGGTATATATTATATAATGACGGACCTGCTGGACACTGTCTGCACTGCAGACCCCTAAAGTAAACTACTAGTATGAAGAAGATAGAAAAAAAAAACACCACAGGTAGGTATACAATTATGGATGGACGAGCGACTGCCGACACAGAGGTAGCTACAGCCGTGGACTACCGTACTGCGTCTGCTGCTAGTATAGACTGGATGATAATGATATAAAAAATATATATATATCACTACTGCAGGAAAGGCATATATTATATAATGACGGACCTGCTGGACACTGTCAGCACTGCAGACTCCTAAAGTAAACTACTAGTATGAAGAAGATAGAAAAAAAAAAACACCACAGGTAGGTATACAATTATGGATGGACGAGCGACTGCCGACACAGAGGTAGCCACAGCCGTGGACTACCATACTGCGTCTGCTGCTAGTATAGACTGGATGATAATGATATAAAAAATATATATATATCACTACTGCAGGACAGGTATATATTATATAATGACGGACCTGCTGGACACTGTCAGCACTGCAGACTCCTAAAGTAAACTACTAGTATGAAGAAGATAGAAAAAAAAAAACACCACAGGTAGGTATACAATTATGGATGGACGAGCGACTGCCGACACAGAGGTAGCTACAGCCGTGGACTACCGTACTGCGTCTGCTGCTAGGATAGACTGGATGATAATGATATAAAAATATATATATATATCACTACTGCAGGACAGGTATATATTATATAATGACGGACCTGCTGGACACTGTCAGCACTGCAGACTCCTAAAGTAAACTACTAGTATGAAGAAGATAGAAAAAAAAAAAAACACCACAGGTAGGTATACAATTATGAATGGACGAGCGACTGCCGACACAGAGGTAGCTACAGCCGTGGACTACCGTACTGCGTCTGCTGCTAGTATAGACTGGATGATAATGATATAAAAAATATATATATATCACTACTGCAGGACAGGTATATATTATATAATGACGGACCTGCTGGACACTGTCAGCACTGCAGACTCCTAAAGTAAACTACTAGTATGAAGAAGATAGAAAAGAAAAAAAAACACCACAGGTAGGTATACAATTATGGATGGACGAGCGACTGCCGACACAGAGGTAGCTACAGCCGTGGACTACCGTACTGCGTCTGCTGCTAGTATAGACTGGATGATAATGATATAAAAAATATATATATATCACTACTGCAGGACAGGTATATATTATATAATGACGGACCTGCTGGACACTGTCAGCACTGCAGACTCCTAAAGTAAACTACTAGTATGAAGAAGATAGGAAAAAAAAAAAAAAACACCACAGGTAGGTATACAATTATGGATGGACGAGCGACTGCCGACACAGAGGTAGCTACAGCCGTGGACTACCGTACTGCGTCTGCTGCTAGTATAGACTGGATGATAATGATATAAAAAATATATATATATCACTACTGCAGGACAGGTATATATTATATAATGACGGACCTGCTGGACACTGTCAGCAGAATGCGTTTATAGAATAAAAACACCACACGACGAGTGTTTAACTTTTTCAGGCAGACAATCACAATATACTGGTGGTCAGTGGTCACTGGTCAGTCACACTGGCAGTGGCACTCTGGCAGCAAAAGTGCGCACTGTTAAATATGTACTCCTGCTATAACTGCTCCCCAGTCTCCCCCACAATTAAGCTGTGTGAGCAGTGAGCACTCAGCACAGTCAGATATACATAGATGATGCAGCACACTGAGGCTGAGCACAGATATGGTATGTGACTGTGTATCGTTTTTTTTCAGGCAGAGAACGGATTATATTAAATAATAAAAATAAATAAAACTGCACTGGTGGTCAGTCACTAGTATAACTATCAGCAAAACTCTGCACTCTCTGAGTACTCCTCCTAATGCTTCAGTAAATCAAGTGTCTCACTCTCTATCTATTCTAAACGGAGAGGACGCCTGCCACGTCCTCTCCCTATCAATCTCAATGCACGTGTGAAAATGGCGGCGACGCGCGGCTCCTTATATAGAATCCGAGTCTCGCGATAGAATCCGAGCCTCGCGAGAATCCGACAGCGGGATGATGACGTTCGGGCGCGCTCGGGTTAACCAAGCAAGGCGGGAGGATCCGAGTCGCTCGGACCCGTGTAAAAAAAGGTGAAGTTCGGGCGGGTTCGGATTCCGAGAAACCGAACCCGCTCATCACTAATTTATATATATATATATATATATATATATATATATTTATACTGTATATATAATATGGTGACACTTATAAGAACCACGTCCAGCACAGCAGGTGTGATAACAGAAGTAGGTTTTTATTCACTGCAACTCAGCAGCCACTGCACAGCAGTTATCAGGTCTTCCATATCAGCAAGTTTCAAATATTTGTCTTACAATAACGTAATCACGGCAGTGGGGTTTCACCTTTGGCCACAGCTGATGTAAACAGGAACAGTGGACCCTCCTTGTACTGGCACCCTGACACTAAACCCACTCCCTCCCAGCCTATCGCCTTACTGACCTGTTCAGCACCAGGAGATCTGAACCTTGTTACCAGGGGACTTTTAAGCCAAACTCTCAGATTCTGACTATTACCTGGCTGCTGATCTCAGCCATCTATAAAACCTGGACAAGACCTACCATACCCCCTACACCCAGGTTACCATGGGTGACTATGTCCCAGCTCACTCTGCACCTGAAAACCATTCTGGACAAACCTACTCAGCTGTGACACCATGACTCTCCTGCTATATATGTTAAACTAATAATAGCAGTTGCACTAAATTAAGTAAACGAGTTTGAGTCCAATGTCAAAGAAAAAGGGGGTATATTTACTAAGCCTTGGATGGAGATAAAGTGGATGGAGATAAAGGACCTGATTCAGTAAGGATTGCAATTTCTGCTAAATAGCTGAATTTGCAATCCTTTGGATCGCATGATGGGGGCGTCCCATCGCAGGGCAAGGCCGCCCAGCATGCTAACAGATGTCACCCCCGACCACGCTAAAATTGTGGTGCGACCACAATTTCAGCATGATCGTTAAAATGAGGTATCCTCTTGTTGGCGCAGCTTGTCTGCGCCCGTAGGAGAACCGCCGCAGTGGCGGCACGTGATGTTATTGCAGTGGCTGCACGTGATGTCACGCAGCCGCCCTGATCATGTCCCTGCCACCGGTTGTGCTGCCATGCCCCCGTTTCTCCATCGCCGCCCCCGCAACACTCCATTTCCGCAATTGGAAATAGAGCGTTGCCGCCCCCAACCCCGCCCCGCGAACGCCTGTATGCGATCAACATCACTGCGGTAGGTGGCGAGGAGCGGCGATGTATTTTAATACATTCCGCCCTCTTTCTCCAATGATGGATTCCTGTTCAGGCTGCTCTTGTCACCGGCGATCCCCGGAGTTAACACCAAAGGAGGAGCCACGCTGCAGTTCTAGGCCCAGGTCCATGTAAGTAATACCCCTTTTCCACTAGCTCAAAATACACGGGTAAATGCATGGGGGCGCGCATTTACCCGTGTTTTTTGCTAGTGGAAGCGGCTCCCTCAGGAAAAACCCGAATCAAGTGACCCGGCAATCCTACCCGGGTAGCTAACTGGGTAGGACACGGGAATGATCCGGGTAAGGTGTAGTGTAAACGGAAGCCGTGTCGATGCGACACGGCTCCCATTTACACTGTATGGAAGGGCGGCGCTGGGAGATCATGTGATCTCCCAGCGCCGCCCCTGCCGCGTCACCAGCAGCGTCACCAACTCGCCAATATGCCGGGATGGTGACTGCTGATGGGAAAGGGGCTGATGCGGGTCGCAGCCGGGTAGCACCCGTGTCAGGCTCCCGGCTGCGAACCGCATCGGTAGATGGAAAAGGGGTATAGATAGCACTATAATTGTCATTCACTGCCTATCCCCATTACCCTTTCCTTCTCTCTTTTACACTCTCACCCACTGCTACTGCTGTTAACCTTTCCTTGGCATCACCCTCTCCCTGTCACCCACTAATGTCGCCCTATCCTTAGCGTAACCCTCTCACTGTCACCCACTACTGTCACCCTCTTCCTGTCATCACCCTCTCCCTGGCGTCACTCCCTGTCACCCACTGCTGCCACCCTCCCTGTCATCCTTTCTCTGGCATCATCCACTGCTGTCACCCTCTCCCTGGTGTCATGCTCTTCCTGTCACCCTCTCCCTGGCGTCACCCTCTCCCTGGCGCCCTCTCCCTGCAATCACCCTTTCCCTGGTGTCACTCCCTGTCACCCACTGCTGCCACCCTCTCCCTGGTGTCACCCTCCCCATCACCCTCTCCCTGGCATCATCAACTGCTGTCACCCTCTCCCTGGCGTCACGCTCTTCCTGTCACCCTCTCCCTGGCGTCACCCACTCCCTGTCACCCTCTCTCTAGCGTCACCCTCTCCCTGTCACCCACTGCTGGCTATTTTGGTGTCCAGGACTTCCATTAACTTAATAGTGCCACACCCACGGTGCTATTAAGTTAATGGAAGCCCTGGACAACAAAATTGCATTCATGTCCTGCTCCCACTCCCTCCCAAGTCCCAAACACTAATTTATTTTTTTCTATAAAAATGTGCAATATATTAGCCGCCTGCTCATCACAAGTTCAATGAGCAGGCAGGCTGCGACGGCATCGGACTGAGATGCGAATTAGTGGCGTAGTGCCGGGCCAGTTGATGTGTGGGCGAGTTTGTAAGCCATCGGCGGCGGTAGCAGGCATTGGATCAGCGGCGGAGGGGTCAGCGGCGTACATTATAGCTGCAGTGCCTCACCAGCCACTGACCTCACCGCACGCCACTGGTGCAAGGGGCATTACTGTTTGGGGCTTAATATGGTGGAATGGTTTTTTCTTCAAGTGGTGGACGAGGTCTGTTGTTGCAGGGTATAAAACCGGTGTGTAAGGTAGTCTTTACCTGCAAGGACACGCCTATTTTAGTGGGCCATGCCCATTTAGTGAAGCCATGCCCCCTCACTGGGTGCGCGTGCACCTTCGGCGCGCACAGAATAGCTTTTTTTTATGTCTATGGGGGCTAGGAGAGGGGGCAAATTTTTGAATGTCTATGGGGGGGTGCATTGTTTTAAATGTTCGCACTGGGAGCCAAATTCTCTAGAAACAGCCCTCGATCTGGTAAATTAGATTCTACTCTTCTACATATTGTGCTCAGTCATAACACAGAGAGTGTGATGTATCAAGCATTTTAGAGAGATTAATTCAAAACTCTCTTTAATTCGAAAGAGATAAAGTGCCAACTAATCAGCTCCTGCTATTTGTCAAACACATTTTTTAAAGTCTCTAAAATGGCAGTTAGAAACTGATTGGTTGGTATTTTATCCTCTTCGTTTTATCTCTCTCCGAGGTTTGATACTTCTCCCCCATAATGTTTTCAGAATGTATCTGTATGTCCTTCCTAATCACTACATCACAAGACTGTGTTGATAATACCTGCATGTCATTGCTATCTAGCCATGGTGAAGAAACTGTGAAGGTCAAGAAGTGTAAAAAACGACTAAGTACAACAAATCTTACCAGTCCGCTCAACATTATTAGAGAATAAAAAGGAATGTAATATGCAATAACACTATGAAGCTTTTATAAAACACTTGTACTGTATCTTAATTGGTAGGTATCGCATCATTGCAAAAATACATTATAAAGACATTTTCAAAACAACTGTGTCTTACATTTTACATTATTGGTCATGGGTGATGATGTTTTTATTACTAATGCAATCTGAATGTATTCTTACAAGTAGTACATGGCTAATATAATCTATTCAAAAAACGAGGTTAATGGAATCATTCATGGTAAAGGAAACACTTGTTTTTATTCCAGGAGCTATGATGACATAAAAGTGGAAGTCTTTCAATAGAGGATCTATTCAATTTATCACCACTGTGACATTTGACAAACAGAAACATTAAATCATTGTTGACTCAACCTTGAGTTAATCGGGACAGGAACAGAACATTCAAATATTTACCAGCTCATTTTACTAAGGTTTTTGACCGTCTGCCTCTGCCCTATATACGTTTCTATACAAAAATAACCAGCTCAATAAACAAGTTGAACTTATTTTTTATATATGTGCTCCCTGGACTTCAGGATCCGATCCTGGATCCGAGTCCTGCTCGGGACTTCCCACCAGACTCTGATCACAGAACGAGGCAAAACATCATCATCCCGCTGTCGGATTCTCGCGGGTTTTGAATTCCATATAAGGAGCCACATGTCGCCGCCATTTTCACTCCGGACTTGGAGAGTGAGGGAGACAGACCTCTGTCTCTGCGGGTGGTGGCATCAGTGTGTGCTCTTTAGGGGTGCTGCTGTCCTGTGTGCTGTAAGGGGTGCTGTCCTTGGGTGTCCTGTGCCATTTGGGGTGCTGTGCAGGGGTGTTGCTGTCCTGTGCTGTACAGGGGTGCTGTCCTGGGGTGTCCTTTGCTGTTAAGGGTGCTATACAGGGGTGTTGCTGTCCTGTGCTGTACAGGGGTGCTGTCCTGTGGTATCCTGTGCTGTTAGGGGTGCTGTTCAGGGGTGCTGTCTTGTGCTGTTAGGGGCACTGTCCTGTGTTCTGTAAAAATAAAGGGGCACTGTCCTGTGTGCTGTAAAAATAAAGGGGAGCTGTAAAAATAAAGGAATGCTGTGTCCCTGTCGTGTGCTATAAAAATAAAGGAACGATGTGTCCCTGTCCTGTAGGCTGCGAAAATATAGGGGTGCTGTAAAAATAAAGGAATGCTGTGACCTTGTCCCGTATGCTGTAAAAAATAGGGGCGCTGTAAAAATAAAGGAACGCTGTGTTCCTGTCGGGTGCTGTAAAAATAAAGGAGCTGTAAAAATAAAGGAGCTTCCTCATAGAGGGGGAGATGTACTAAGCCTGAAAAGTGATAAATATCACAGTGATAAAGTACCAGCCAATCGGTTCCTAACTGCCATATTACAGGCTGTGTTTGAAAAATGACAGTTAGGAGCCGATTGGCTGGTACTTTATCACTGTGATATTTATCACTTTTCAGCTTAGTACATCTGGCCCAGAGTAATTACTCTATGAGGAAGCTCCAGTGACAAGCGAAACTAGTCAGAGGAAAGAAGGGACATCTGATGACAATATCATTAATTGCGGTTATCACCTAAGAATCACTGCACCACGCCGGACGCCAGCGAAATTACATCAGTGGCTTCACTTGGGACTGCAGCAGCATTTCATACGTTGGGGGCCGGAGACGTCCGGAGCTCCCTAGCCGCACCTGACCGGCAGTGCAGTGTATCTCCAGCTGGATCCGTCTACGTGTAAAATAGAGGGTGAGAGTTTTTACCATTTAGCCAGCCTGATTAGGCAATCAGGAACTGTTACTATTATCTATGCAAAAGGAATTGCTTGAGACTTTGTAACAACGAGTGTTCAGTGTAATAACACAAGGAACCGCTTTGAGACTTTGTAACAACAAGCGGTGATTACTACATCTGATTATTCCGTCTCTCTACAAGCAGTTAGTGGACAATCTGAGAATACTGATTTGCACATCAATTAATAAGTATATCCCCTATTGCACATATTGTGGTTATTATATACGCATGAGAGCTGATCCATATTTTATTTTAGGTGCATATAGAAAGCCGGCTTTTGAAAATAAGAATTAATTAGAGTTGTTAAATTTATATATGCATATGATAGCTTTTTTATTAGATTAAGAATTTTATGTGGTTCCATCTACTAATTAGAGATTTATGTGATTAATCTAATCCGGAATAAAAAGGTGTTTTTATGTATACATGTGAATTCACTTTATTTGGAGTCTGGAAGGTTCTTAAATAGCGCAGAGTGTTCTTTTCTTATAAAAATATAGGGGTGCTGTAAAAATAAAGGACTGTTGTGTCACTGTTAGGTGCTGTAAAATAACAGAACGCTGTGACCCTGTCCTGTATGCTGTAAAAATATAGGGGTGCTGTAAAAATAAAGGAACGCTGTGTCCCTGTCGGGTGCTGTAAAAATAAAAGAATGCTGTGTCCCTGTTGGGTGTTGTAAAAAAAAGAAAATGCTGTGGCCCTGTCCTGTATGCTGTAAAAATATATGGGTGCTGTAAAAATAAAGGAACACTGTGGCTCTCTCGGGTGCTGTAAAAGTAAAGAAACGCTGTGTCCCTGTTGGGTGCTGTAAAAGTAAGGGAACACTGTGGCCCTGCCTTGTATCATGTAAAAATATAGGGGTGCTGTAAAAATAAAGGAATGCTGTGTCCCTGCCGGTTGCTGTAAAAATAACAGAACGCTGTGGCCCTGTTCTATATGATGTAAAAATATAGGGGTGCTGTATAAATAAAGGAATGCTGTGTCCCTGATGGGTGCTGTAATGTATGGTCTATAAAATAGGATTTTAAATACCTACAAGTAAATCCTTTTCTCGTAGTCCATAAGGCAAATTGGGGACACATTAGTACGATGGGTATAGATGGGGTCCAAAGGAGCCAGTGCACTTTAAATTTCTTCAACTGGGTGTGCTGGCTCCTCCCCAGTATGCCCTTTCCTACAGGCAGTTATAGGTAAAACAGTGCCCAAAGGAGAAATAACATACTTGAGAGAAGGAACATAACAACAAGAAGCGTGGTGAGATTTATACAGCAGCACACCATAACATAACTGGGCCAGCGACAACTGGCAACATAAACAGCAACAGCTGAACAGGTAACACATAACAGAGAACCTGCAGAAAGTCACCGCACGGAGGCAGGCGCCCAATATTCCATATGGACTACGTGAAAAAGATTTACCGGTAGGTATTTAAAATACCCATTTTCTTTAGCATCCATAAGGGATATTGGGGATGCATTAGTACGATGGGGATGTCCCAAAGCTTCCAGAATGGGCGGGAATGTGCTGAGACATCTGCAGCACCACCTGCCCAAACTGGGTATCCTCTTTGGCTAGGGTATCAAACTTTTAGAACTTGACAAAGGTGTTCTTCCCTGACCAGGTAGCAGCTCAGCACAGTTGCAGTGCTGAGACTCCATGGGCAGCTGCCCAGGAAGACCCCACCGATCTTGTAGAGTGGGCCTTCAAAGACTGTGGAACAGGTAAGGCTGCCGACACATAGGCCTATTAGATAGTCAGCCTAATCCAACGAGCAACAGACTGCTTGGAAGCAGGGCAACCTTTTTTCTGTGCATCATACAGCATGAACAAGGAATCCGTCTTTCTGAGACAAGCCGTCCTCTTGGCATAGATACTCAAGGCTTGCACCACATCCAATGCCTCCGGAAGTGCAGAAGTGCCAGAACTGGACGGAATCACAATAGGTTGATTCAAGTGAAATGCGGAGACCTCCTTCAGGAACTGGTGTCTATTCTTGAGCTCTGCACTGTTCTCAGAAAAGACCAAGAATGGACTTTTACACGATAAGGCCCCCAATTCTGAGACACGCCTAGCAGAAGCCAGGGCCAGTAACATCACCGTCTTCCACGTGAGGTTCTTGTCTTCCATCAACAGAGGTTCAAACCAGGAGGCCTGCAGAAATCTTAACACCACATCCAAATCCGAAGGTGCCATAGGCGGTACAAACGGAGGTTGTATGTGAAGCACCCCTTGTAAGAAGGTCTAAACTTCAGGCAACATAGCAAACTTCTTTTGGAAGAAGATTGAAAGAGCTGAAATCTGGACCTTAATGGATCCCATATGTAAGCCTTTATATACTCCAGCTTGCATGAAGTGAAGGAATCTTCCCAAGTGGAATTCTGTAGATGGATATGCACATTCCTCGTACCAAGAGACAGGGTTTCTGGCTTGTACCATAGTGGCAATGACCTTTTTGGAAAGACCTTTGTGAGCTAGGATGTTCCACTCAACTTCCATGCCATCAAACGATGCTACCGTAAGTCCAGGTAGACGAACGGACCTTGCTAAGAAAATCTTTTCTTAGTGGCAGAGTCTAAGGGTCTTCTATGGACATGTCCAGAAGAGCTGCGTACCATGCCCTCCTGGGAGAATCCGAGGCAATCAGGATTGCTTGCACATCCTGATGCCTGATCCTCTTGAGCACCTTTGGGATCAACGGAATCAGAGAAAACAGGTATACCAGCTGGTAAGGCCATGGCTACTGTGCTCGCCTGCAGATCCCTGGTATGCGAGTAGTAGCAGCGAAGTTGTTTGTTGAGCCGAGATGCCATCATGTCAATCTGTGGGCATCCCCACCTGTCGATGATCGGTTGAAACACCAGAGGGTGTAGTCCCCACTCCCCCGGGTGGAGATCGTGACGACTCAGGAAGTCCGCTTCCCAGTTGTCCACTCCCGGAATGAAGATTGCGGACATTGCTCTTGTGTTTCTTTCTGCCCAGAGGAGTATTCTTGACACTTCTCACATGCAGGCCCTGCTTTTTGTCCCTCCTTGTCGATTGATGTATGCCACAGCCGTGGCATTGTCCGACTGAACCTGGATTGCCAGATCCCAGAGCAGAGGGTAGGCCTAAATCAGAGCATTGTAGATAGCCTGAAGTTCCAGAATGTTGATCGGAGGTAGGGCCTCTTGGGCAGACCACCTGCCCTGGAACTGTGCCCCCTGGGTGACAGCTCCCCATCCTCTCAGACTCACATCTGTCATGAGGAGGACTCAATCCTGAATCCCAAAGCATCGACCTTCTAGCAGATTGAAAGACTGTAGCCACCACAGAAGAGAAATCCTGGCCTTGGGTGACAGCTGAATCATCCGGTGCATCTGGAGATGTGAACCGGACCACTTGTTTAAGATGTCCAACTGGAAGGGTCTGGAATGGAACCTTCCATACTGTATCGCCTCGTACAAGGCCACCATCTTTCCCAACAATTTTATGCAAAGATGAACGGATACTCGAGCAGGCCGGAGAATCATGCAAACCATTTCCTGGAGTGTTCTCACTTTGTCCTCTGGGAGGAACACTTTCTGTTCTACAGTATCCAGTAGCATACCCAGAAACAGGAGCCACTGAGACGGCTCCAGGTGGGATTTCTGTAGATTGAGTATCCACCCGTGGTGAGACAGAAGTTAGATAGTGTGATCTATATGGAGCAGTAGAAGCTCCCTGGAACACGCTTTTATCAGGAGATCATCCAGGTAAGGGACTACGTTGACCCCCTGGACCCTGAGTTGAAACATAATTTCCGCCATCACCTTCATGAACACACTCAGATCTGTAGACAGGCCGAAGGGTAACGCCTGGAACTGGTAGTGATTGTTCAGCAGGGCGAACATCAGATAGGCCTGATGAACAGGCCAAATTCGGATATGGGGATAGGCGTCCTTGACATCCAGGGACACTAGGAATTCCTGTTGTTCCAGGCCTGTAATCACCACTCTTAAAGATTCCATCTTGAATTTGAAAACCTTCAGGTAGGGATTCAAGGACTTCAGATTCAAAATGGGTCTTACAGACCCGTCTGGTTTTGGTACTATGAACAGGCTGGAATAGTAACCTTGTCCTCGTTGATGCAGGGGCACAGGAACAATGACCTGGGACTGGACCACTTTTGTGATGGCCGGTAGCAGCGTAAAACGCATATTTTCCAAAGCTGGTAAGCTTGATTTGAAAAATCATTGGGGAGGAGCACCGTCGAACTCCAGCTTGTAACCCTGAGAGATGAGATCCCTTACCCAGGCAATTAGCAAATTTTAGTGTTCAGCGCACCCCTAGCTTATATGACATGGTTATCTTTTAAAAAAATATTATTATATTTGTGTATTATATTTTTATACTTGATTATGCTTCACACACGTTGACGTTCGGAGCTGCAGATACGGGATGTCTGCTGGCAGACTAAAGCACCAGCATTGCATCAAACATCAAGGCAAAGAAGAAGCTATGAGGAAGACTCCCTATGCACGGGTACCTCGTATCAGAGACTATACAGACAATAAGGTAGGATCCAATTATAACTACACCGCGCCTAACCTGACTTCAACATATGTGACTGTTTGATAACAATGAATATAGTGGGAAACTGAGAGACTGCATTTAACAAACTGCTCCTAAGTTTACTTCCATAATTCAAGGAAGGAAAGGACTATGGCCCTCATTCCGAGTCGTTCGCTCGGTATTTTTCATCGCATCGCAGTGAAATTCCGCATAGTGCGCATGCGCAATATTCGCACTGCGACTGCGCCAAGTATCTTTGCTATGAAGATAGTATTTTTACTCACGGCTTTTTCCTCGCTCCGGCGATCGTAATGTGATTGACAGGAAATGGGTGTTACTGGGCGGAAACACGGCGTTTTATGGGCGTGTGGCTGAAAACGCTACCGTTTCCGGAAAAAACGCAGGAGTGGCCGGAGAAACGGGGGAGTGGTTGGGCGAACGCTGGGTGTGTTTGTGACGTCAAACCAGGAACGACAAGCACTGAACTGATCGCACAGGCAGAGTAAGTGTGGAGCTACTCTAAAACTGCTAAGTAGTTTGTGATCGCAATATTGCGAATACAACGGTCGCAATTTTAAGATGCTAAGATACACTCCCAGTAGGCGGCGGCTTAGCGTGTGTAACTCTGCTAAATTCGCCTTGCGACCGATCAACTCGGAATGAGGGCCTATATCCCATTAGGGTAAATCGATATTAGTGTACCTATAAGGGAACAAATCGTTTGTCTGTGTTTATGTTACATGTCTGTTTGTCCATATACTGGTATATACCTCAACAAAATAATATCATAGATCAAAGCTATACCTTTTTATTCAATCAATTTTTTTTAAATATACTTTGTTTTATAGTATTTCTTACGGTGTATTTATACCATTATACATGAATTAATTGTTATATAGACTAACAAAGTATTGTGTGTGAAGCATAATCAAGTTTAAAAATATAATACACAAATATAATAATATTCTTTATAAAGATAACCGTTTTATATAAGCTAGGGGTGCACTGAACACTAAAATTTGCAAATTGTCCATTAACAGTGTGGGGTTCTTGTAGTACTCCCACCTTTTGTTCATTGGCAGCAACCAACTTATAGAGGTACAAATGGGAATAGTGCAGTTCTTTACATTCTTTCTAGTTATACCCTTACCCAGGCATCCTGGCAGGAACCTTCTCAGATGTGGCTGAAGCGATGTAACTGAGCTCCCACCACGAGATCCTCTTGGGGTGGCTGGGCACTGTCACGCTGAAGCTTTTGCAGAAGTTGAACTGATGCTCTGTTCCTGAGAGCCAGAAACGGCTGGTTTCTTCTTAGGCTTACCTCTGGTGCCTCTAGCTGCATTGGAGGCACCCCTGGACCTAGATCGAAATCTGGATGACTGAAAGGACTGAGTAGACGGTCCCGGGTAGATATGTCTAGCAGGCTGATCCCTGAGGGAAGAATCGTGGATTTACCAGTAGTAACTTTGGAGAGCCATGCATCCAGTTCTCCCCTCCACAGAGCCATTCACCTGTAAATGGAAGAGATTCCACATTGCGTTTGGAGTCAGCATCTGCGATCCACTGACGCAACCATTTGGCCCTGCGTGCAGACACAACCATAGCAGTGGTCCTAGCATTAATATTGCCAATCTCTTTTAGGGAGTCACAGAGGACTCTTGCCATGTCCTGAATGTGTTTTAGTAAAGTTACTGCAGTAACCAGGGTCATATCCCCCGAGAGACCTTTCTTAATTTGAGTAGCCCAGGAATGAACTGCATGTTTCATCAAGCAACCTGCAATGAGTGGTCTTTAAGATATACCTGCAGCAGTGTAGATACAGTAGATTTCAGTGTGGTCTCAATTTTCCTATCCCCCGGGTCACTTACCATAAAAGATCCTGGGGCAGGGAGTACCACCTTTTAAGAAAGACGAGAGACAGACATCTGGAGCTTCTTCCCAGAACTTTCTGCCTTCAGGGGCAAAGGGAAAGATATGCAAAAACCGTTTTGACACCTGATATTTTTTATATGGATTTTTCCAGGCTAATTCAAATAAATCATCTAATTCCTTGGAATCAGGAAATGTGACTGTCAGTTTGTCTTGTGGGAGGAAAAATGACTGCTGATTAGTAGCATCCTCCAGGGGGAACTTTAGCACATCCCTTATAGCCAAAATGAGGGGTTCAATACCCTGAGAAGGGGTAGAGTCCCCACTTATGGGATCATCCCCATAATCCTGTATATCATCATCAGTATCTGATAGGAGTGAAGGTAGATCACGTTAATGCGCACCTGTAGTAGCCCTGGCAGCTAGATTTGCTACTGCATGTTGCAGTTCTTGTGTATTGTTGGCATTTGCAGTGAGTTGAGATGACATATCAGACATCATAGTTTTGATAGCCCCCAGCCAGGAGGGCTCGTGACTCTCCCCCACATTGTCAGCATTTTGTGATGACTGACTACACTGCTCACATAATATGGAGCCAGATGAGGGAGGGGAAAATCTGGCATTACATACACTGCATAACTTGTTTTTAACCATTGTGAAGTAATACACAATACACATACAACACAGACTGAAGTACAATACAAGCCTGCCCTATTGCATGTGAGAGGAGACACAGAATAAGAGAGAACACTAGCACACCCATGCTGCAGAACCCCAGTATATACTGAAGCAGTTTAACTTATATATATAAATTAAACTGCTTCCATAATGGATTCCCATAGAGGAATTACTTGTGCACAAATAGCGACTCTCCCTCTAGCCCACACCCTGTACCAGTGATCCAGCGTGTGACAGTCTGGAGGAGCTGTGTGAGGCTGCTACT
Organism: Pseudophryne corroboree; assembly: GCF_028390025.1. Classification (NCBI taxonomy): domain Eukaryota; kingdom Metazoa; phylum Chordata; class Amphibia; order Anura; family Myobatrachidae; genus Pseudophryne; species Pseudophryne corroboree. Next base: position 820,101,263 of record NC_086445.1, on the reverse strand, counting down.
TATGCAGAAGAAGGTGCCAAAATGCCGCTGAGCCCACTTTGATGTAGCTCCGCACCCCATAGCTGGAGCTATTGATATATATTTATACTAGCTATGGCTTCTAAACGCGCTGTAGCCTCACATAAATGTTAAGTACAGCTATTTGTCAGCCAGTGTCATGCAGGGGCTGTAGCGGGTCCCACTCAGGAGGGATCCGTGTGCCCCACCCATGCTTATGCTGCACCATGAACCGGGGGACCCCTGTAGTGGGGCCCCCGGTTTGTACTCACCACCGATGATCACCTTCAGGCAGCATTAGGGGTGTGCGGCTAGCTGCGGTTGCGACAGCTAAGGTGCAGTGCCCAGCTGAACAAACAACCCCTCAGGATGGTGGTCCTGCAGCGGGGAAGTGGCTATGCACCTCGTGAGGCCGGTGACCACCCCCCCCCATAACTCCCACAGTGCAGGTATGCTGTTGCCCAAACAACATACCGAAAAAAACTAAAGTTTTTAAATAAACTGAAGAAAAACTCTGGAGTTAGAGTGTGCATCCTCTCCTGAGGGCACTTTTTTCTAAACTGCCTGTAGGAGGGGGCATAGAGGGGAGGAGCCAGCACACCCAGTCGAAGAAATTTAAAGTGCACTGGCTCCTTTGGACCCCATCTATATGCATCGTACTAATGTGTCCCCAATATCCCTTATGGATGCTAGAGAAATATAGGGGTGCTGTATAAATAAAGGAATGCTGTGTCCCTGTCGGGCGATGTAAAAATAAAGGAACGCTGTGTCCCTGTCGGGTGCTGTAAAAATAACGGAATATTGTGTCCCTGTCCTGTATGCTGTAAAAATATAGGGGTGATGTAAAAATAAAGTAACGCTGTGTCCTTGTTGGGTACTGTAAAATAAAAGGATAGCTGTGTCCCTGTTCTGTATGCTGTAAAAATATAGCGGTGCTGTAAAAGCAAAGGAACGATGTGGCACTGTCCTGTATGCTGTAAAAATATAGGGGTACTGTAAAAATAAAGGAAAACTGTGTCCCTGTCTGGTGCTGTAAAAATATAGGGGCACTGTTCTGTGTGCTGTAATAAGAAAGGGGTGCTGTCTTGTGAAATGGAGAACAAAAATTAGGGAAAAAATTGTGAAAGATCAGGATCCATATCCTAGTACTAGTTGTGAATCTGCTGCCACCAGTCATAACAATGATGATGAAGAAAGAGAAAGTGTACTGGCGCCGGCTGAAATTCAATAACAAAATATATATATGATATAAATTATATTTTTAATAAATTCAACTAGAAGATTCAGCTTGTCTCTCAAGGTTAAAACAACTACATTAAAAAATGAATCACATGAATAAAATGGATGCTGTAGGATATCACAGAGTATTAACCCTTTAAATTCAAATATCCACAGTTCCTGGCTAGGACACTAATCCACATTTGCCCACAAGTTATTTTGTATGTAACTTTTTACCAGACTTGCTTCCGGATAAAGTCCCCTAGGAGTCCCAAGCAATTGGAGTCCAGATGGCAATTGGGGATAAGTCCGGGTCTCCTGAGGAAGCTGGCATTTACTAGACCAGCGAAACGCGTTGAGATTTCCTTGTAGGACCACAGGTACCAGCACCCTATCCACTCCCTGGCATCATTTGGACTTATCAGCATCCACTGGATCAAATTCCGACACAAGTTTTCCAACAGAGCCGGACTTATCCCCAATTGCCATCTGGACTCCAATTGCTTGGGACTCCTAGGGGACTTTATCCGGAAGCAAGTCTGGTAAAAAGTTACATACAAAACAACTTGTGGGCAAATGTGGATTAGTGTCCTAGCCAGGAACTGTGGATATTTGAATTTAAAGGGTTAATACTCTGTGATCTCCTACAGGGTCCATTTTATTCATGTGATTCATTTTTTAATGTAGTTGTTTAAACCTTGAGAGACAAGCTGAATCTTCTAGTTGAATTTATTAAAAATATAATTTATATCATATATATATTTTGTTATTGAATTTCAGCCGGCGCCAGTACACTTTCTCTTTCTTCTTTTACATATACTTAAGGGAACTGACCTTCCCTGTACAGGCTGCCGTTGACAGCGCACTCTATTTGTTTATTGATATAACAATGATGATGCAATTCCATCAACGTCGTCTGCTAAGGCCATTGCCCAGTGTCATAGAGGATATGTAAAATCCAAGAAGCAAAAATGAATAACCCCCCCAAAAAAAGAAATTATCTGATGAGAAACGTAAAATTGGCACTATGCCATTCACAACACGCAGTGGCAAGGAAAGTCTAAGGACTTGGCCTATGTTCATGAATGGTGGTTCAGCTTCTGAAGAAGATGGAAGCTCTCCTCCCTTTCAAAAAAAATAAAAAAAATAAAGCTTGTTAAAGCAAAGGAAAAAAACACTTTGAGAGTCCAAATGTGTCTGCGGTTGTGATGTCTAGGCCTGACGTTCCCAAGACTATGGGAAGAGGAGGCTCCTACAACCATTTGAACATCCTCTGCAAGTGCTGGGAGGAGCACCGCTGATAAAGTTGCTGATATTGAGATTGAGGATGTCACTGTAGAAGTACACCAGGATGAGGAGGATATTGGTGTAGTTGGCACTGAGGAGGAAGTTGAAGATGAGGATTCTGATGTTAATATTGTTTGTTTGAATAAAGCACCAGTTGTACATGGGACGAAAAAGCCCATTGTCATGCCTGGGCAAAATACCAAGAAAGCCACCTCTTTGGCTTACAGGGAAATAACCAACTTGAGTTGGAATAGGGCGCTATTGGGGTGCATCGTTTATAAATATGAGCTGCTGCCTAAAGTAGGTTAGTCACACGTACAACGAATAATGGTAAGCAGAAAGAGATTGAGGCAGCACTTAGAACAAAATAGATGGATTGTCTATTAAAACATACATTTAATATATTTAATAAAAAATAATACATATATAATACAGTGATTAAGAATTGTTTCATAAATTTATACTGCAGATTAAAAAATGGCTTCTAGTCACCACAAACAGTGTATGTACCACAATTGTGTGACACACCCGGCCCGACTGTGAGTGTGATTTACCTTATCGGTGCGGAGAAACCCCAGTTCTTGTTTTCTGGCAGTTCAGAGACACCTGCTGGGGACTCAAGGAGCAAGTAACAATAGGGCTATGCAATCATGGTCTTTTATTATTCCACAATTGTTACAATCTGCATGTGTACTATGTCACTGGGGCGAGAACCCCTGAATTTCTCTATGCTGTCAGACACCTGGTTAATAAACAGGTCACCTGAATAATGCTTCTGCACTTGTAACAAACACGTTCAGTACAGTGGTCTCATCAACAGTGAGTTACTTCATCTATAGCTTATATAACATATCACAACAGTGCTATTAATACTAGTATATCCCAATCACTATTTTAGGCTAGCAACTGTATACCTTTTGTTACTAACACTTGCAAGTGTGTGGTAAACAAAACCCGACCTGTGCACAGGGATTTAAGTCTCAATTTCTGTAAATAGGGTTTACACCCACAGTCACTGTCCCATTCACCATTGCTGGGTATCAGAATCTGCCTTTGGGCAGCTAACCCAGTGTTAATGTGGGATATGGAAGTAGAGAAGGGGAGACATGTGTCTTTGTAATAGCCCTGGCTCAGTTCTGTGGTGATAGTGCTGATGCCCAGTGTCTCTGGATCAGTACCTTTCCCAGTTGCCAGCTCCAGCTGGATGTCACGATCCTTGACACACAGTATCCCTTGGTCACTGTAGTCTTGCCCACTTGGCAGCTGCCTGTGCATAGTAGACCTCTGTGGAAGCGATCGCTGCCTGGCTGTCTCTAAACCTGGGTCACTCTAGTGTGGGCGCTATGCATTGCCGCACTCAGCTCTGACCCCTTGTCCTGCTCAGGGAACACCGCTGCTGCGTCACTTCTGCTCTGCGCCACGTGTGTCCACACACTGGCCCTCCTGCGTGCTCTCCACACTGCAGCAGCCCCTGTTTCCTCCTCTGCACACATATCAATCTCTAGCTGCTCAACTGAACTCACTCCTCAAACAGGTCAGGAGTTTATCATAATAGCGGGCTTTACCTTTCCTGCTTCAGAGCTGAGTCTACCTTCACTGGGTCCTAGTGCCCCTCTTGTTCCATTAACCCTGTGTTGTCAGGATCTTGAATAGTCTAAGGGAATCTCTGATATCTCTATGGAAATCTTGCAGGGGTTCCTGCTGGGACAGGGGTACCACAATTTCGCCTATTTCTAATAGTTACACAGGACCTTTGGATTTTTGTAAATGGACTTTGGTTGGTTAAGACTGACAGCGCAGTCTCAGGAACGGGGAATCTTAATTCCACCGCAGGAGGAATGAGAGTTCCAGATATTAGATGCAAACAGGGAAGTCCTCACCATGCATGCGATGGCTCTTAGTGGCAGTCCGATCCTTTGTAGCAAATATAGTCCATGATGGTTACTTGTAGGTCCTGTGATGGTTTAGGTGATGACCGGTCCTTTTAATGGTTTAGGGTGACAAAGAGGCGCCCATCTAACGCATATTACAGCTGGCACTGCTGCTTTTTCAAAGGTGATCTGTGATCTGGACTAGCAGTGTATTTATACCCTAGTTGATTACTTCATTATTAACACATGATTAGACAATCCATCAATTATGTTCCTAAGTGAGCAAAGCAATTGGTTCATATTTATATGCTTATTAAAATTAGACTCAGAGGCAAATAAAATGATCCTACTTGCATTTCAAATGTTTAGAAGATAGTTATTTACAATAGACCAGTGGCATGTCCGGACTCCGGGTGCTGGAACGCACACTGGATACCTTAATTTCCGGTCCGTGAACCGCAATCAGTGACCTCATATCCTAGGTTTGGTCCTGTCGGAATTGGGTCTACTTCCGAACTTCCTGAACACAAGCAGTGTTACGTTACTGAAAGTCCGTGGCCAACTGCCTGTGCTCCACATTGTCCGGGCCGCGCCACCTCACTTCCTGTGAGCCGAAGGCGGGGTCACGTGACCAAAATCCATGACCCAGCCTGCGTTCCACAGTATATTGGTTGCGCTACACCATTTCCGGGAGACCGGACGGGATCGAGTCACGTGGGGCGGCATGTACGTGACGTCTTACCACTCTTATTTTTTAGCCATTACTTCTGGAAAATTGAAACGCACACTTGGTCACGTGATCCTACACAATCGATGCAAACAGGATCACATGATCTGGCCCATTATTATGAAAATGTTAATTTAGAAACATACTTAGTTTTAGCTGGTCACTAACATACATAAGATAAACTATAATAATATATTAATTTCAATCCCATTACTTTACTAACACAGCCATTTATACCACTGATATCTAAACAGTAAATGGTCTCCATTCATAATGGTCTTTAATCACCCTGCAACATGTCGGTGATTCAGTTGTCTTTAGTGGGGATATCACAAAAAAAGGGGGGTTTGCAATACCTTGGTGACACCATGTAACCACCCGAGGGATTCTGTTAATTTACACCAAAGAGGAGGGGAGGGATCTCACAGGAAACTGTAATGAGTACAGTTTTTAGATATTATATAACACAATATAATTCCACTGACTCATTCAAACCCGCTGGAAATATGCTATTAATTTTAAGCATCCAAAACACCTCTTGCTTACACAGTTTTTTTATAGCGGTCGCCACCTCGTGGTATTTTTGGAATAAATTCCAAACCGAGTACTTTCAAGCACCTTGGGTTCCCATTGTGGTGATTTACATAGTGTTTGGACACACTATGGGGTATATTTACAGAGATTTGTATGTGTCGGGGTTTGGTGGGAGATTAAACACGAATGACAATGGTAGTGTGCATTTGCAACTTTTTGAATTTGTATTCGGTAATTTTCTAACCTTTCGTATTTGTCCTTTGCGTAGTGGTCGATGTCGTGCTCATTCGCATTTTTTTCGTAGCTTTTCGCGGCCGAAGATGGGTTATTTACGCATCATTCGTAATATTTGGGTTCAGCCGTGATATGTCACCAATGCGGCCTTTTTTTTTCTCTTTAATTTTCTAGTGTGAGTCGTGATTGGTTAAGAGGAATACGTGGGAGTGGCAATGCGCAACCATATAAATACGCCCCCCAAACCACCGAACCTCGTGGGTTTAGTCAGTAGAGAGAGGTAGCATTGTGAGGAGTTTGGTAAGTGAGTGGTTTTGTGGTTTTGCGTTTGTTGAGTGCTGTGCTGTGAAAGGTTTCTTGTGTTGTTTGCTGTCTTGCTACTTAAAAGCGTGTCATATTTTCAGTCCTTGTGTTTTTTTTAAGAGTCTCTTATCACTGTAATTGTGTTTGTTTGTGTGTGTGTGTGTGTGTGTGTGTGTGTGTGTGTGTGTGTGTGTGTGTGTGTGTGTGTGTGTGTTGTGTTAGGTTTAGAGGTAGAGGAGGTGTTTTTTTATTTATTTATTTCTATTTGTTCAGTGTTGTTTGACTCAAACATGTCGGATTCTGAGGTTAGTGAGGCTGGGAAGGTGCAGGAGGTTAGTGAGGCTGGGGAGGTGCAGGAGGTTAGTGAGGTGGAGGAGGTTAGTGAGGGGGTGAGGAGGAGGAGGTTGCAGAGGAGGCACCTGAGTCCTCTAGTGAGAGTGATGTGGCTCCGCAGCCACGAACCACAACCAAATCAGGGGGCAATGTAAAATTTACTTATGAGGAGAATGTGGCCCTAGTTCACGAGATAATGCGATATCATCGCCAGCTTTTTGGCCAAGAGGCAGCTAAGGTGTCCTCCAGGAAGAAGGCACAAATGTGGTATAAGGTGGTTGCTGCAGTCAATTGTGAGGGCATAGTGAGGCAAACCGAGGAAACCTGCAGGAAAAGGTTTTATGACATAAAGCGTTGTGTCAAAGCCAAAATGTCAAGGGAGGCCAAGTCTGCATTTCAAACTGGTGGTGGTGCCCCTTTTGTGGCGACGTATTTGGATTATGAGTTGCCCCTGCAGAGCCTCATTCCTACAGAGGTAGTGAGGGGGACTTATGTGAAGGACTCCAATCGGCAAAAGAAGGCTGGTGAGTTTTATTTTTTGGTATTGTAATGTATTTTCTGTTGCATTTGACATTGTGTATGATGTAATTGTAATTTTGTTGTTTATTAAAATGATTGCGAAAGAGTGTATTATTATTGGGTCCTTATATTGTTATTTAAAGTGATTTTTTGTGTGCTTTTTGGATGTTTTGGTTGATATATTATTTTTTTCTGAAAATGAAAAACTACTTAATTGTAAATGTAGGCACATAAATTAATTATTTTAGGACATAAAAGACTAAAGTGACCTCTGGCCCAGGCTCTTCACAATCTGCAAAGCCGGATGCTGCTACTGCAGGTTTTTTGTTTTTTTATGCCTTAGTAAACAATGTTGTTAGAAATTTAATTTTATACACCACACACTGAGGAACATCCACACAGGTCGAACCCACACAGAGGTTAAGTCTGACTGGGGCCTCCAGACCAGCTTCACAGACATCACCAAGACAACGCATCTCCAAAGTCGCACTTACCACCACAGCAATTGCTCGAGAATCCGCCAGCCATGTCCCCGCATTCGCCACAGTTGCCTGGTGAGTTTTATTGCAAAAACACACATCACATTTTTGATTATTATACTCCCTTTACAGGGTCACAATGCAGCCTCCATATTGTGGCACAAATCTCAACCACATTTTTAGCAGACACTTTAACATAAAGGTACTTTAAATATTATAATAAAAACACTACCAAAAAATTACATATGTAAACACATGAAAGTTGTTTATGAGTACTATTTGAAAGAACACAAGCAATGCTAAACCACATATACAGATACAGGCATCTTTATCTAGTAATGTCTGCAGAGCATAGACACACCATGGTGAATTATGCTAAGGCAATCATGTATTGTTTATGGCATAATAACATTAGTCACACATCAAAACATCCGTGGAGTATGTAATTACATTAGAGTATAAAGTCTGTCTGTCGTGGCAAATAAACACCTTGGAAAGGCAAGGATAAAGATGGGTTCCTCTGTATTAGTCATAATAAAGTGTATTGTTACATTGTAATTGTACATAAAACAATGTCAATGAGTTTGGCAACCCACAAGAATGAAAATAAACCGCGAACATTAATGTTGTTCAAACTTAGCTTAATATTGTGTGATAAATGTGGGCCAAAGTACACATCAGTATAACGAAAAATTATTTATATATATTTATTTCAACAGCAGAGGACATTGCGATGGAAAGTTAGCCTGCCCAATGCCAGCAAACAACCACTGCGGATACAATCGTCCTACAGTTAACGCCCATACCACCGCATCAGCAAACTTCCGCTTACTTTGCCACACCTCCCACTCCACACACACCTGACCCACACACAAGCCCAACCCCCCGAACACTACAGACACAAGAACAAGTTTTTTGGGCCAGCTGGGCCAGCCTGCAGACCAATACTTTGGACTGCTTACGACAGCAAACACAGTCCATTGCAAGTGTAGCCTTATCACATACCACGCCTATGCAGAACCAGCAGCAGGCAAACGATGGAGCTAACAAGAGTGGCCAACACAGTGGAATTCATGAGGGCAGACAACAATAGACTGGTCGACATATACCAACGAGTGATGGATGATAATCATAGGCTCCATCAAGCCTACTTGCAGCTTTTTACGACCACACAAATAACCCACGACAACATGGTCAGAATGATGTAGAGTCAAAAGTCAGCCACCAAAGACTTAAACCTGACCCTTACAAATCTAACAATGCATTTGACACATCAAAGGACCCACAAAAGCTTGAGCTCAACAACAATCACCATAGTGACTCCTGTCACGTCACCACCCAGACATTCTGCCAGAACTCAGAGACACTCCAGTGGAAAGGGGACATCCACTGAAAGAGTCACAAGGAAAAATAGTTGTGCTTTGTTTATATTGTTTATTTGTTTTTATTTCGTAGAGAATTTGAAACACTCACAGTTATACATTTTGTAGCCGAAAGCACAAGTAAAGCAGTCAATAACAAAATGTGGATTGTGTGTATTTGGTAGGTGAACATAATAATAACAGTTAAGTATTACAATATGCATGGTGGTAATTATGTGACAATCAGTACTGAAGGAGCACAGGTGAGGTTTTAAAAAAAATTGACTTTTTTGGGGGGGAATTATGTTTGTGGCTTTTTACTACCTTAGACGTATTACCTTTAGCACTCATTTGCATTTGACGATGAGTGAAGCATAAATGCAAGGTAAGTTTCATGTTTTAAATTTTTTTGGTGTTTCCCAAATTTTTGCAAATCTGGAAAAATATGGTGAGTGTATTTAAAAACATTTCAGGTATTCACAAATACACACAAAAGACATTTCAAACCAGCAATACGTATGTTGAGGGCAAAAATACACATTCTAGACTAGTGAAGTGTGAAACACGCCAGAAAAAAGTAGTTCTATTTGAAAAGTGCAAAAAAATACGAATCGTTTCGTTTTGCAGCCGCATTTAAGCTTTTTACGGCCGAAACTACAAATACGAAACATTGGTAAATCACTGAGTTCTATTAATTGACTGGCACATTTGACCGATGGTGTATTCATTCGTATTTCTGTGTGCGACTGTGCAAAAAAATATGAATGCTACAAACACTGACGATTTCGACCTTTTGTAAATGGCCGAATTGCCACTTAGAAAAAAAACAACACATTTAATGAAAATGACCGAAATCGGGAGCTTAGTAAATTTACCCCTATGTGTTTGGATTCTTTTTAATATATTACTACGATGTTCAAGAAATCTCGTTTTAAGTGAATGGGTAGTTCTCCCGATATATTTTAAATCGCACCCACATACTAACATGTAAATTACATATGAAGTATCACAATTTATATAGTTTTTTATCTCATATTAACTCTTAACGTGTGGTTTACTATCTAGTTACAGGTTATGCATCTATTCTTCCCACACTTAAAAAAGCCTTTTACTTTTGTGCTTTGTTGAGTAAGCCAATTGGTTTTCTTCAGTGATATATTATCCATATTTTCATCAGTATTCTTCAAAAAGCTAGGTGCTAATAAATTCTTGAAGGACTTATTTCTACGAAAGATAAAGGAGAGTTCCTTAGGAAGAATATTAGACAGCACACTATCCTGTTTCAGAATGTTGTAATTTTTAGAAATAATTCTTCTAACATCAAAATGACAACTACTATAAGTTGAAATGAAAGACATATTGTTCTCAGAATCTTTGTTTTTAAATGTTTTATTTTTTGATGTCTCCAAGAGTTGCTCTCTGTCTATACTTCTCACCTCTTTCAGGGCCTAAATGATTGGGATAGTCTCTTTCTACAAAGATGTCAGCCATAATTTATGCCTGTTTGTCAAATGAAGTGAAATCGGAACAGTTCCTCCTCAGATGTAATAGCTTCCCTTTCGGGATGCTTTTCTTCCAGGGTAGATAATGCATACTATTGAAATGCAAATATGCATTAGTGCCTGTTTCTTTTATGTAATTGATACAACTCACTTCCTTAACATGTTAAAAGATCTGGAATGGAAAGAGTCGTATGCTTTCCTTACATTATATGTTCAAAGTCTTTATTCCAATATACCTCATGATTTGTGAGTACGCACCATTTTGAATCGATTAAAAGCTGATACTGACCTCGGGGAGGAACACAAATGGTTTATTTTAGAATTTAGTTCATTTTGGGAACGGCCATGGGGACCAGGTTCGTGCCAAGTTATGCCAACCTCTACATGGGGGAGGTCGAAGACCAACTCAGGGGGGGTGACTTTGGCCCACACCTGGTCCTCTATGGCCATTATATTGATGATTTGTTTTTGATTTGGGATGGGGATAGCACGTCCGCTTATTCTTTTGTCACTTATCTTAACAAGAATTCCTATAATCTCACATTCACTCACTCATTTAATACTTCCTGCATCAACTTTCTGGATGTTAGTGTAATAATTATAGATAATAAGATTTCCACTTGCAATTACATAAAATAAATAGGCACTAATGCATATTTGCATTTCAATAGTGTGCATTATCTATCCTGGAAGAAAAGCGTTCCGAAAGGGCAGCTATTACGTCTGAGGAGGAACTGTTCCAATTTAACTTCATTTGATAAACAGACATAAATTATGGCCAACTCCTTTGTAGAAAGAGACTATCCCAATCATTTAGGCCCTGAAAGAGGTGAGAAGTATATAGAGAGAGCAACTCTTGGAGCCATCAAAAAATAAAACAATTAAAAGCAAAAGATTCTGAGAACAATATGTCTTTCATTTCAACTTATAGTAGTTGTCATTTTGATGTTAGAATAATTATTTCTAAAAATTACAACATTCTGAAACAGGATAGTGTGCTGTCTAACACTCTTCCTAAGGAACCCTCCTTTATCTTTCGTAGAAATAAGTCCTTCAAGAATTTATTAGCACCTAGCTTTTTGAAGAATACTGACAAAAATATGAATAATATATTACTGGAGAAAACCTATTGACTTACTCAACAAAGCACAAAAGTAAAAGGCTTTTTTAAGTGTGGGAAGAATAGATGCATAACCTGCAACTACATAGCAGGTTATGCTATGTAGTTGCATAGCATAACCTTTTTATGAGATTAAAAAACGATACAAATTGTGATACTTCATATGTAATTTACAAGTTAGTATGTGGGTGTGATTTAAAATATATCGGGAGAACCACCCATTCACTTAAAACAAGATTTCTTGAACATTGTAGGAATATATTGAAAAGAATCCGAACACATAGTGTGTCCAAACACTATGAAAACCACCACAATGGGAACCCAAGGTGCTTGAAACTACTGGGTTTGGAATTTATTCCAAAAACACCACGAGGGGGTGACCGCTATAAAAAACTGTGTAAGCAAGAGGTGTTTTGGATGCTTAAAATTAATAGCATATTTCCAGCGGGTTTGAATGAGTCAGTGGAATTAAATTGTGTTATACTGTATAATATGTAAAAAATTTACTCATTACAGTTTTCCTGTGAGATCCCTCCCCTCCTCTTTGCTGTAAATTAATAGAATCCCTTGGGTGGTTACATGGTGTCACCAAGGTACTGCCAACCCCCCTTTTTTTGTGATTTGCCCACTAAAGACAACTGAATCACCGACATGTTGCAGGGTGATTAAAGACCATTATGAAGGGAGATCATTTACAGTTTAGATATCAATGGTATAAGTGGCTGTGTTAGTAAAGTAATGGGATTGGAATGAATATATTTTTATAGTTTATCTTAGGTATGTTAGTGACAAGCTAAAACTAAGTATGTTTCTAAATTAACATTTTCATAATAAAGGGCCAGATCATTGATTGTGTAGGATCACGTGACCAAGTGTGCATTTCAATTTTCCAGAAGTAATGGCTGAAAAATAAGAGTAGTAAGATGTCACGGACATGCCGCCCCACGCGACTCAATCCCGGCCGGTCTCCCGGAAATGGTGTAGCGCGACCCATATACTGTGAAACGACATAGGCTGGGGTCAAGGACTTTGGTCACGTGACCCCGCCTTTGGCTCACAGGAAGTGAGGTGGCGCTGCACAGACAATGTGGAGCACAGGCATTTGGTCGTGGACTTTCAGTAACGCAATACTGCCTGTGTTCAGGAAGTTGGAAGTAGACCCATTTCCGACATGACAAAACGTAGGATATGAGGTCACTGATTGCAGTTCACAGACTGGAAATTAAGGTATCCAGTGTGCGTACCAGCACCCGGAGTCTGGACATGCCCCTGGTCTATTGTAAATTGTATTTGCCTCTGAGTCTAATTTTAATAAGCATATAAATATGAAACAATTGTTTTGCTCAATTAGGAACATAATTGATGGATTGTCTAATCATGTGTTAATAATACTGATGTGCACCGGAAATTTTTCGGATTTTGTGTTTTGGTTTTGGGTTCGGTTCCGCGGCCGTGTTTTGGATTCGAACGCGTTTTGGCAAAACCTCACCGAATTTTTTTTGTCGGATTCGGTTGTGTTTTGGATTTGGGTGTTGTTTTTTTTAAAAACCTAAAAAACAGCTTAAATCATAGAATATGGGGATCATTTTGATCCCATAGTATTATTAACCTCAATAACCATAATTTCCACTCATTTCCAGTCTATTCTGAACACCTCACACCTCACAATATTATTTTTAGTCCTAAAATTTGCACCGAGGTCGCTGGATGGCTAAGCTAAGCGACACAAGTGGCCGACACAAACACCTGGCCCATCTAGGAGTGGCACTGCAGTGTCACGCAGGATGGCCCTTCAAAAAAATACTCCCCAAACAGCACAGGACGCAAAGAAAAAAAGAGGCGCAATGAGGTAGCTGTGTGACGACTAAGCTAAGCGACCCTAGTGGCCGACACAAACACCTGGCCCATCTAGGAGTGGCACTGCAGTGTCAGGCAGGATGGCCCTTCCAAACAATACTCCCCTAACAGCACATGACGCAAAGACAAAAAGAGGCGCAATGAGGTAGCTGTGTGACGACTAAGCTAAGCGACCCTAGTGGCCGACACAAACACCTGGCCCATCTAGGAGTGGCACTGCAGTGTCAGGCAGGATGGCCCTTCCAAAAAATACTCCCCAAACAGCACATGACGCAAAGAAAAAAAGAGGCACAATGAGGTAGCTGTGTGACGACTAAGCTAAGCGACCCTAGTGGCCAACACAAACACCTGGCCCATCTAGGAGTGGCACTGCAGTGTCAGGCAGGATGGCCCTTCCGAAAAAATACTCCCCAAACAGCACATGACGCAAAGAAAAAAAGAGGCGCAATGAGGTAGCTGCGTGACGACTAAGCTAAGCGACCCTAGTGGCCGACACAAACACCTGGCCCATCTAGGAGTGGCACTGCAGTGTCACGCAGGATGGCCCTTCCAAAAAATACTCCCCAAAAAGCACATGACGCAAAGAAAAAAAGAGGCGCAATGAGGTAGCTGTGTGACTAAGCTCAGCGACCCAAGTGGCCGACACAAACACCTGGCCCATCTAGGAGTGGCACTGCAGTGTCACGCAGGATGGCCCTTCCAAAAAACCCTCCCCAAACAGCACATGATGCAAAGAAAAAAAGAGGCGCAATGAGGTAGCTGTGTGACTAAGCTCAGCAACCCAAGTGGCCGACACAAACACCTGGCCCATCTAGGAGTGGCACAGCAGTGTCACGCAGGATGGCCCTTCCAAAAAATACTCCCCAAACAGCACATGACGCAAAGAAAAAAAGAGGCGCAATGAGGTAGCTGTGTGACTAAGCTCAGCGACCCTAGTGGCCGACACAAACACCTGGCCCATCTAGGAGTGGCACTGCAGTGTCACGCAGGATGGCCCTTCAAAAAAATACTCCGCTAACAGCACATGACGCAAAGAAAAAAAGAGGCGCAATGAGGTAGCTGTGTGACTAAGCTCAGCGACCCAAGTGGCCGACACAAACACCTGGCCCATCTAGGAGTGGCACTGCAGTGTCACGCAGGATGGCCCTTCCAAAAAATACTCCCCAAACAGCACATGACGCAAAGAAAAAAAGAGGCGCAATGAGGTAGCTGTGTGACTAAGCTCAGCGACCCAAGTGGCCGACACAAACACCTGGCCCATCTAGGAGTGGCACTGCAGTGTCAGACAGGATGGACCTTCAAAAAAATACTCCCCAAACAGCACATGACGCAAAGAAAAAAAGAGGCGCACTTGCAGGGGGCGTGCAAATGGTGGAAGGCGCAAGCTCTTCCCGTCCAGTGTTGGGAAGGTCAGGCATCGCAACCGACACAATTGGACTCTCCTTGGGGATTTGTGATTTCGAAGAACGCACAGTTCTTTGCTGTGCTTTTGACAGCTTAAGTCTTTTCTTTTTTCTAGCGAGAGGATGAGTGCTTCCATCCTCATGTGAAGCTGAACCACTAGCCATGAACATAGGCCAGGGCCTCAGCCGTTCCTTGCCACTCCGTGTCGTAAATGGCATATTGGCAAGTTTACGCTTCTCCTCAGACGCTTTTAATTTTGATTTTTGGGTCATTTTACTGATCTTTTGTGTTTTGGATTTTACATGCTCTGTACTATGACATTGGGCATCGGCCTTGGCAGACGACGTTGATGGCATTTCATCGTCTCGGCCATGACTAGTGGCAGCAGCTTCAGCACGAGGTGGAAGTGGATCTTGATCTTTCCCTATTTTAATCTCCACATTTTTGTTCTCCATTTTTTAATGCGCACAACTAAAAGCCACCACAGGTATACAATGTAGATGGATGGATAGTATAGTATTATATTACTTATGGACGACGAGTGCACTGATGACACAGAGGTAGGTACAGCCGTGGCCTACCGTACTGCTTATATATATAATATACTGTATATAACGGACCTGGTGGACACTGTCAGCAGACTGCTAAACTAGTATGAAGAAAAAAAAACCCACCACAGGTATACAATGTAGATGGATTGATAGTATAGTATTATATTACTTATGGACGACGAGTGCACTGACGACACAGAGGTAGGTACAGCCATGGCCTACCGTGCTGCTTATATATATAATATACTGTATAACGGACCTGGTGGACACTGTCAGCAGACTGCTAAACTAGTATGAAGAAAAAAAAAACCACCACAGGTATACAATGTAGATGGATGGATAGTATAGTATTATATTACTTATGGACGACGAGTGCACTGACGACACAGAGGTAGGTACAGCCGTGGCCTACCGTACTGCTTATATATATAATATACTGTATATAACGAACCTGGTGGACACTGTCAGCAGACTGCTAAACTAGTATGAAGAAAAAAAAAAACCACAACAGGTATACAATGTAGATGGATGGATAGTATAGTATTATATTACTTATGGACGACGAGTGCACTGACGACACAGAGGTAGGTACAGCCGTGGCCTACCGTACTGCTTATATATATAATATACTGCATATAACGGACCTGGTGGACACTGTCAGCAGACTGCTAAACTAGTATGAAGAAAAAAAAAACCCACCACAGGTATACAATGTAGATGGATGGATAGTATAGTATTATATTACTTATGGACGACGAGTACACTGACGACACAGAGGTAGGTACAGCCGTGGCCTACCGTACTGCTTATATATATATATAATATACTGTATAACGGACCTAGTGGACACTGTCAGCAGACTGCTAAACTAGTATGAAGAAAAAAAAAACCACCACAGGTATACAATGTAGATGGATGGATAGTATAGTATTATATTACTTATGGACGACAAGTGCACTGACGACACAGAGGTAGGTACAGCCGTGGCCTACCGTACTGCTTATATATATAATATACTGTATATAACGGACCTGGTGGACACTGTCAGCAGACTGCTAAACTAGTATGAAGAAAAAAAAACCCACCACAGGTATACAATGTAGATGGATGGATAGTATAGTATTATATTACTTATGGACGACGAGTGCACTGACGACACAGAGGTAGGTACAGCCGTGGCCTACCGTACTGCTTATATATATAATATACTGTATATAACGGACCTGGTGGACACTGTCAGCAGACTGCTAAACTAGTATGAAGAAAAAAAAAAACCACCACAGGTATACAATGTAGATGGATGGATAGTATAGTATTATATTACTTATGGACGACGAGTGCACTGACGACACAGAGGTAGGTACAGCCGTGGCCTACCGTACTGCTTATATATATAATATACTGTATATAACGGACCTGGTGGACACTGTCAGCAGACTGCTAAACTAGTATGAAGAAAAAAAAAGCCACCACAGGAGTGTTTTTCAGGCAGACAAACGTATACTGGACTGGTGGTCACTGTCAGCAAAACTGTGCACTGTACTCCTGCTATAACTGCTCCCCAGTCCCCACAATTAGGCAGTGTGAGCAGTGCACTCAGCACAGATATATCATGCAGCAGTGCAGTACACTGTGCACAGATATGGTGGAGCGTTTTTTTCAGGCAGAGAAACAAAGGATTAAATTCACTGGTGGTAAACCCTGCACTGTACTCCCTAACAGCTGCTCCCCGTCCCCAATCCTCCCCACAATTATAAGTCACTCAGTTTACTCTTTTCTTTTCTAATATAACGGAGAGGACGCCAGCCACGTCCTCTCCCTATCAATCTCAATGCACGTGTGAAAATGGCGGCGACGCGCGGCTCCTTATATAGAATCCGAATCTCGCGAGAATCCGACAGCGGGATGATGACGTTCGGGCGCGCTCGGGTTAACCGAGCAAGGCGGGAGGATCCGAGTCGCTCGGACCCGTGTAAAAAAAAGGTGAAGTTCGGGCGGGTTCGGATCCCGAGGATCCGAACCCGCTCATCACTAGTTAATAATGAAGTAATCAACTAGAGCATAAATACACTGCTTGTCCAGATCACAGATCACCTTTGAAAAAGCAGCAGTGCCAGCTGTGAAACACGTCAGGTGGGAACCTCTTTCCACTAAGAGCCACCGCATGCATGGTGAGGACTTCCCTGTTTGCATCTAATATTTGTGACTCTCATGCCTCCAGCAGTGGAATTAAGATTCCCCGTTCCTGAGAACCAAAGTCCATTTACAAAAATCCAAAGATCCTGTGTGACTATTAAGAATAGGTGCAATTGTGGTACATACACTATTTGTGGTGACTAGAAGCAATTTTTTAAATTTATGAAATAATTCTTAATCACTGTATTATATATGTATTATTTTTTTAAGTTTAATGTATCTTTTAATAGACAATCCATCTATTTTGTGATAAGCGCTGCCTCAATCTCTTTCTGCTTACCTCTTCGCCTTAGAATTATTTCTCCACAAATCTGGACAACAGGTGTAAAGCCACCTGTTGCCTTTGGCAATCTATAATAAGTAGCGTAAGGACATTAACCCCTTAGGAACATCATCCCTTATACAGTACGTCACCTGCAGCGCAATCATCATAAGTCATTGTCAGGTTCAGTAACTTTGGGCAAGAGCATAAGCAGTCTAGTGACACCTAAATCCCATTTTCCTGTTGTATCCAAGCTCCTGCAATCCATACCACCAACTACCTCATCGTCTATTTCCTCCTCAGTCAGAATTGGAAGTAGTCCTGCAGGCCATGTCACTGACATGACTGACGAGTCCTCTCCTATCCGGGATTCCTCCGGAGGATCCTTGAGTGATACGCCTACTGCTGCCACTGCTGTTGTTGCTGCTGGGAGTCGAACGTCATTCCAGGGAGGAAGTCAGAAGACCACTTGTACTACTTTAACTAAGTAATTGACTGTCCAACAGTCCTTTGTGAGGAAGATGAAATATGACAGCAGTCACTGTGTTGCAAAGCAGATTACTGAGACCATAACAGCTATGCTGGTGTTAGACATGCGTCTGGTATCCATCATTAGTGCAGTGGGATTTAAACAGTTGATGGACTTACTGTGTCCTCGGTACCAAATCCCATCTAGATTCCACTTCACTAGGCAAGCGATTCCTGGACTGTACAGGGGCATTAAAAAAAGTGTCCTCAAAAATGCGGTTGTACCCAGTGTCCACTTAACCATATACATGTGGACTAGTGAAGCAGGGCAAACTAAGGACTAGATGACTGTGACAGCGCACTGGGTAGATGTATTGCCTTCTGCAGCAACAACAGCAGCGGCACCAGCAGCAACCCCACCAATAGACCAGAACTGATTCACATAAGACTCTTAGGGGTGTATGCAATTGCGGTCGAATTCCCAAAATTGTCGAAAAACGGGACTTTTTCGTCAAAAAAAAAAAATCGTCAATGCAATTCAGTACTTTCCGTCAAAAAAACGGACTTTCAAAATTCCACTTTTTGAAATTCGACTTTTGGCAAATTCGACTTTTCTGCAATGATACAAATGCTGCAATTCGACAAAAGTATATTCAATTGAAGTTTGGAAATTCGACAACAGTGCTTTTAGACAGTAAATTCGTCATTTTCAATCCGCCACACTTTGGTGGGTGAAACTAATAAAAAAAAATTAAAACATGTTTTTTTTGGTGTTTTTTTTATTGGTAATAGCATATCTATTTATATTAGAAGGGATTAGGTACTTGGTTTGTCTTTTTTGGAGGCACAAGTATTATTTATATATTTTTAAAAAGAATATATATAGTTTTTTTTAAAGATGGAAAGGTAAAATCCCGGAAAAAAATGGCGTGGGGTCCCCCCTCCAAAGCATAACCAGCCTCGGGCTCTTCGAGCTGGTCCTGGTTCTAAAAATGCGGGGGGGGAAATGGACAGGGGAACCGCCGTATTTTTAAAACCAGCACCGGGCTCTGCGCCTGGTGCAAAAAATACGGGGGACAAAAAGAGTAGGGGTCTCCCGTATTTTTAACACCAGCATCGGGCTCCACTAGCTGGACAGATAATGCCACAGCCGGGCGTCACTTTATACAGTGCCCTGCGGCCGTGGCATTAAATATCCAACTAGTCACCCCTGGCCGGGGTACCCTGGGGCAGTGGGGACCCCTTCAATCAAGGGGTCCCCCCCAGCCACCCAAGGGCCAGGGGTGAAGCCCGAGGCTGTCCCCCCCATCCAAGGGCTGCGGATGGGGGGCTGATAGCCTTCAGAAAATGTCAAGAATATTGTTTTTCCCAGTAGTACTACAAGTCCCAGCAAGCCTCCCCCGCAAGCTGGTACTTGGAGAACCACAAGTACCAGCATGCGGGAGAAAAACGAGCTAAGATGTATGTGAGCTTTATTGTGCAATAAATGGAATTGTAATATTTTACTTACACCTGCGCCCTCCATTCTTCTTCTACATATATATATATATATATATATATATATGACATATTCACCACCACAATCTCAAAATAGGCCTCCTATAAACATGTCGGCATATAACAAATGCTGATTAATAACATTAATAGGTAATAGTGGATGACTAGCAATAATGTGGAAAGGAAAAACTGGTTTAGCAGGTGAGTCTTCTGGTGTCCGCTGGTGGTATGCAGGTAAGGTGGCACAGTCCATGAAATTACCAATCAGGAGTCAACCCTTGGCATTAAGGGTACACTGTTAATGCCTCACAGGGACCATCAAATTTACCAGAAGAGCTCTAACAAGGCAGTCAGGCTGTATTACTAATATGAGCTCCTATCCTGGTCTGTGGCAATAGTCTGCAGCAGTTGTAATGCTGTGTCTGAGGTTGGTCTCCTTTCACAAAGATGATGGCGAAAGGCACAAGGATATGGTGAGAAATTATAAATGTCCTGTGACTGGTGCACTGTATTCCTCAACCGGTTTCACCGCAAACAGTAGCTTTTTCAAGAGACAGACAATACAGTAGGCCAGGAATATAGGATTAGACATAGAGGTTGTTTCTCCAGCCGTGCAGGGTACTGGCCAATATTACAGCAGGCCAGTAATACAGGATCAGGCTGAGAGGTTGCAGCTCTAGCCGTGCAGGGTACTGGCAGATTTTACAGCAGGCCAGGAATACAGGATTAGGCTGAGAGGTTGCGGCTCTAGCCATGCAGGGTACTGTCAGATATTACAGCAGGCCAGGATACAGTATTATTTTATGTTCTGACAGGAGTACCAACAGGAATTTACCCTACCAGAACCATGAACAGAGGACCAGGGGCTCATGCTACAGCATGATTTATAACCAGTAGGGCATGGCTGGGCTGGCTGCAGAATAAGGGGGACCACCAGCCAATGAGAGAGCCCCACAAGCTGAGCCCCCTTTAATAATTAACACTGTGTAGTGGAGCGCTGCATGTACCCACTGCCTCCTGGGAGCCCAGGATCCCCCGCGGCCATTCGACGGCTTGGTCGCCTGGTGACCAAAGGGAAACCACTGGGTAGAAGTGCCCCAATGTCCTGGTCACTTAGCAATGATCGGGACCTGTGGGGAATATGAGCCACTGCGACTCGTGAAAGCAGCCTGCAAAACCTGGACCAGACCTGTGAAACACAGTACACTCAGGTTACCAGGTGGTGAGTATTGCCTTTCAACTTTGGCACCATGGCCTCCTTCCCACTATATATATATATATATATATATATATATATAATACACACACACACACACACACACACACACAATCCGGGCACGCCGGGCTATAGAATAAGGCTGCCAGGGTGCCTTCCCCCAAAAAATCATATAAAAATGCCTGTGAAGGAACAGGCGGCACTCCTCCAGTCTTTAAAGAAAAGTAAGGCTAGACTTTTAATAAAACAACATTTTAAGGCCCATTGGTCTTTTCATCATGTGCCAACAGTTATACATGTGTGAGGCTTAGCTTAAATAAGGGGACTAGAGTCCCAGTGTGACCCTGTGTAATCGCTCCTCCCCTACATCTCTTAGGGTGGCGCTGGCTCTGTGACATCATCGGCGGGCATCAAGCACTGCCATGTACAGTATGCTGGGAGCTGGGTGCGGCATCCTGGGAAGGTAGTGAGGGAAGCTGGAGACTGCTTGCTAAGGGGAGGCTGTCCAAGCAGTATAATGCATGCTGGAGGCGGGTCCCAGCATGGAAGGGGATATATATATATACCAAAATTCTATAGGTTGACATCGGGTCCCTATATAGAAGGGGAAAGCTGTTAGTTTGTACAGAGTTGCAGGCGGCACACATGAGGTTTTAGCATGTAAAGTGAACAAGCCTGATGTGACATAAAAATATAATAATACAACAAAGGATATTATAGTTAAATAATAGTGGGGAAATATTGGGCACAATTGAAAGGGACCATTTGTGACTATAATAAGGTTAGTATGAAGGTTATGCACAAAAGAAGAATTATTTAAATGGTGATGAAGTCCACTACATGGTCTTAAGATAATACTCCACAAGAATTTTTTGTTCAATCCTTTGGGATGTACTGTGTCCAATGTATAAATCCATTTGGATTCCATTTGAATGAGTCTTCGTGCTCCTTTATCCCCTCTGATGGATGGTGGGACGTGATCTACTGTATTATTTTGTAGCGTAATGTAGAGAGTTGGTGACCGGCCTCCCTATAGTATCTGGCCACTGGTTGATCGGATTCCTTACCGGCAGATTTACGTCCCAAATCCGGCACTCAAGTAATGTCCCATAAAGTATAGCTTGCCAGATGCCTTCCACATTACACTGCTTAACCTGCGGACTCCATTATAGATCCTCAGAACGGCAGCACTCCAGTCTCTTAAATAAAGTCTCACTTCTCTAATTACACACCCCCTAAATAACCACCATGAGCATGTAAGCTTGGCACCGCTTCCCACCTCCCCAACACACTGCACGACGCATAGGTGTGACATCAGCTACAGGTGACCCTGTTGCCTAGTGACAGAATAACAAGCAGTTTGAAACTTTGAAATAATATGGCAGGCATAGGCATGACTCAAACAATATAATAGAAAATAGCATTACTTCAGAACAGAGCTTAAATACAAAGACAGAAACATTCAGCATTATATTATAAAGTGATACTTCTGTAGCAAGCACTTAGTATATTCATTATCAAATAGATAAACTCTTAGTTCAACTAAAACACAATGTATTCATTTATAAAGAATGTAATCCTAAAGATTAATTTAAGCCTTGTCTATGGGCTAGTGTCCCGAATCTATTGCACCATTTAACTGAAGAAGCAACATACTCCTGTCACCTCCTCTCGCCAGCACAGGTATGTGATCTATCATCCTATATTTGATAGCAGTGATATTATGCTTAGCCACAACAAAATGCCTTGCTAAAGGCTGATCACTGCTCCCCTTAATCAAGGCTGCTTTAAATGCTGATCTATGGAGCAACATCTTTCCCTAGCGCTCAATTTTTCCCACATACTGTAAAGAACAGGGGCACGTAATCACATAAATTACAAATCTGCTGGAGCAAGTGAGTTGTTATCTAATCGAGAACGTCTTTCCAGAAAGAGGATGATTAAAAGTAGCTCCAGTTTCTAAGAAGCCACAGATTACACAATACGGACACCTAAAGCAACCAGGTCTGGGTTTCCCCCAAAATGTGCCTGCTCTGTATTTTCCCATGTTTGTAATATCCTACATGAACTAAACTATTCTTCAAATTTTTACCCCTGTGGTAACAGGGCATCAACAAAGTATTAGGTTTCAAATCTGGATCGGTACTGATCATAGGCCATAACTTTTTGTCGTTTTAGTAATGCGTGGGCTCAAACAAACATCGCCAGATGATTAAACTTTTTTACTATTTAGTAATTGATCAACTGGAATTAGTATTTAAAGCAAAAAAGCAAGTAAATTTGTGCCTGCAATAAACCATGTTGCCTTGTAGGTAGAGATGAGCGCCTGAAATTTTTCGGGTTTTGTGTTTTGGTTTTGGGTTCGGTTCCGCGGCCGTGTTTTGGGTTCGAACGCGTTTTGGCAAAACCTCACCGAATTATTTTTGTCGGATTCGGGTGTGTTTTGGATTCGGGTGTTTTTTTCCAAAAACACTAAAAAACAGCTTAAATCATAGAATTTGGGGGTCATTTTGATCCCAAAGTATTATTAACCTCAAAAACCATAATTTACACTCATTTTCAGTCTATTCTGAATACCTCACACCTCACAATATTATTTTTAGTCCTAAAATTTGCACCGAGGTCGCTGTGTGAGTAAGATAAGCGACCCTAGTGGCCGACACAAACACCGGGCCCATCTAGGAGTGGCACTGCAGTGTCACGCAGGATGGCCCTTCCAAAAAACCCTCCCCAAACAGCACATGACGCAAAGAAAAAAAGAGGCGCAATGAGGTAGCTGTGTGAGTAAGATTAGCGACCCTAGTGGCCGACACAAACACCGGGCCCATCTAGGAGTGGCACTGCAGTGTCACGCAGGATGGCCCTTCCAAAAAACCCTCCCCAAACAGCACATGACGCAAAGAAAAAAAGAGGCGCAATGAGGTAGCTGACTGTGTGAGTAAGATTAGCGACCCTAGTGGCCGACACAAACACCGGGCACATCTAGGAGTGGCACTGCAGTGTCACGCAGGATGTCCCTTCCAAAAAACCCTCCCCAAACAGCACATGACGCAAAGAAAAAAAGAGGCGCAATGAGGTAGCTGTGTGAGTAAGATTAGCGACCCTAGTGGCCGACACAAACACCGGGCACATCTAGGAGTGGCACTGCAGTGTCACGCAGGATGTCCCTTCCAAAAAACCCTCCCCAAACAGCACATGACGCAAAGAAAAAAAGAGGCGCAATGAGGTAGCTGTGTGAGTAAGATTAGCGACCCTAGTGGCCGACACAAACACCGGGCCCATCTAGGAGTGGCACTGCAGTGTCACGCAGGATGTCCCTTCCAAAAAACCCTCCCCAATCAGCACATGATGCAAAGAAAAAGAAAAGAAAAAAGAGGTGCAAGATGGAATTATCCTTGGGCCCTCCCACCCACCCTTATGTTGTATAAACAAAACAGGACATGCACACTTTAACCAACCCATCATTTCAGTGACAGGGTCTGCCACACGACTGTGACTGATATGACGGGTTGGTTTGGACCCCCCCCAAAAAAGAAGCAATTAATCTCTCCTTGCACAAACTGGCTCTACAGAGGCAAGATGTCCACCTCATCTTCACCCTCCGATATATCACCGTGTACATCCCCCTCCTCACAGATTATCAATTCGTCCCCACTGGAATCCACCATCTCAGCTCCCTGTGTACTTTGTGGAGGCAATTGCTGCTGGTCAATGTCTCCGCGGAGGAATTGATTATAATTCATTTTAATGAACATCATCTTCTCCACATTTTCTGGATGTAACCTCGTACGCCGATTGCTGACAAGGTGAGCGGCGGCACTAAACACTCTTTCGGAGTACACACTTGTGGGAGGGCAACTTAGGTAGAATAAAGCCAGTTTGTGCAAGGGCCTCCAAATTGCCTCTTTTTCCTGCCAGTATAAGTACGGACTGTGTGACGTGCCTACTTGGATGCGGTCACTCATATAATCCTCCACCATTCTATCAATGTTGAGAGAATCATATGCAGTGACAGTAGACGACATGTCCGTAATCGTTGTCAGGTCCTTCAGTCCGGACCAGATGTCAGCATCAGCAGTCGCTCCAGACTGCCCTGCATCACCGCCAGCGGGTGGGCTCGGAATTCTGAGCCTTTTCCTCGCACCCCCAGTTGCGGGAGAATGTGAAGGAGGAGATGTTGACAGGTCGCGTTCCGCTTGACTTGACAATTTTGTCACCAGCAGGTCTTTCAACCCCAGCAGACCTGTGTCTGCCGGAAAGAGAGATCCAAGGTAGGCTTTAAATCTAGGATCGAGCACGGTGGCCAAAATGTAGTGCTCTGATTTCAACAGATTGACCACCCGTGAATCCTTGTTAAGCGAATTAAGGGCTGCATCCACAAGTCCCACATGCCTAGCGGAATCGCTCCGTGTTAGCTCCTTCTTCAATGCCTCCAGCTTCTTCTGCAAAAGCCTGATGAGGGGAATGACCTGACTCAGGCTGGCAGTGTCTGAACTGACTTCACGTGTGGCAAGTTCAAAGGGCATCAGAACCTTGCACAACGTTGAAATCATTCTCCACTGCACTTGAGACAGGTGCATTCCATCTCCTATATCGTGCTCAATTGTATAGGCTTGAATGGCCTTTTGCTGCTCCTCCAACCTCTGAAGCATATAGAGGGTTGAATTCCACCTCGTTACCACTTCTTGCTTCAGATGATGGCAGGGCAGGTTCAGTAGTTTTTGGTGGTGCTCCAGTCTTCTGTACGTGGTGCCTGTACGCCGAAAGTGTCCCGCAATTTTTCTGGCCACCGACAGCATCTCTTGCACGCCCCTGTCGTTTTTTAAAAAATTCTGCACCACCAAATTCAAGGTATGTGCAAAACATGGGACGTGCTGGAATTTGCCCATATTTAATGCACACACAATATTGCTGGCGTTGTCCGATGCCACAAATCCACAGGAGAGTCCAATTGGGGTAAGCCATTCCGCGATGATCTTCCTCAGTTGCCGTAAGAGGTTTTCAGCTGTGTGCGTATTCTGGAAAGCGGTGATACAAAGCGTAGCCTGCCTAGGAAAGAGTTGGCGTTTGCGAGATGCTGCTACTGGTGCCGCCGCTGCTGTTCTTGCGGCGGGAGTCCATACATCTACCCAGTGGGCTGTCACAGTCATATAGTCCTGACCCTGCCCTGCTCCACTTGTCCACATGTCCGTGGTTAAGTGGACATTGGGTACAACTGCATTTTTTAGGACACTGGTGAGTCTTTTTCTGACGTCCGTGTACATTCTCGGTATCGCCTGCCTAGAGAAGTGGAACCTAGATGGTATTTGGTAACGGGGGCACACTGCCTCAATAAATTGTCTAGTTCCCTGTGAACTAACGGCGGATACCGGACGCACGTCTAACACCAACATAGTTGTCAAGGACTCAGTTATCCGCTTTGCAGTAGGATGACTGCTGTGATATTTCATCTTCCTCGCAAAGGACTGTTGAACAGTCAATTGCTTACTGGAAGTAGTACAAGTGGGCTTACGACTTCCCCTCTGGGATGACCATCGACTCCCAGCGGCAACAACAGCAGCGCCAGCAGCAGTAGGCGTTACACGCAAGGATGCATCGGAGGAATCCCAGGCAGGAGAGGACTCGTCAGACTTGCCAGTGACATGGCCTGCAGGACTATTGGCATTCCTGGGGAAGGAGGAAATTGACACTGAGGGAGTTGGTGGGGTGGTTTGCGTGAGCTTGGTTACAAGAGGAAGGGATTTACTGGTCAGTGGACTGCTTCCGCTGTCACCCAAAGTTTTTGAACTTGTCACTGACTTATTATGAATGCGCTGCAGGTGACGTATAAGGGAGGATGTTCCGAGGTGGTTAACGTCCTTACCCCTACTTATTACAGCTTGACAAAGGGAACACACGGCTTGACACCTGTTGTCCGCATTTCTGGTGAAATACCTCCACACCGAAGAGCTGATTTTTTTGGTATTTTCACCTGGCATGTCAACGGCCATATTCCTCCCATGGACAACAGGTGTCTCCCCGGGTGCCTGACTTAAACAAACCACCTCACCATCAGAATCCTCCTGGTCAATTTCCTCCCCAGCGCCAGCAACACCCATATCCTCCTCATCCTGGTGTACTTCAACACTGACATCTTCAATCTGACTATCAGGAACTGGACTGCGGGTGCTCCTTCCAGCACTTGCAGGGGGCGTGCAAATGGTGGAAGGCGCATGCTCTTCACGTCCAGTGTTGGGAAGGTCAGGCATCGCAACCGACACAATTGGACTCTCCTTGTGGATTTGGGATTTCAAAGAACGCACAGTTCTTTGCGGTGCTTTTGCCAGCTTGAGTCTTTTCAGTTTTCTAGCGAGAGGCTGAGTGCTTCCATCCTCATGTGAAGCTGAACCACTAGCCATGAACATAGGCCAGGGCCTCAGCCGTTCCTTGCCACTCCGTGTGGTAAATGGCATATTGGCAAGTTTACGCTTCTCCTCCGACAATTTTATTTTAGGTTTTGGAGTCCTTTTTTTTCTGATATTTGGTGTTTTGGATTTGACATGCTCTGTACTATGACATTGGGCATCGGCCTTGGCAGACGACGTTGCTGGCATTTCATCGTCTCGGCCATGACTAGTGGCAGCAGCTTCAGCACGAGGTGGAAGTGGATCTTGATCTTTCCCTAATTTTGGAACCTCAACTTTTTTGTTCTCCATATTTTATAGGCAGAACTAAAAGGCACCTCAGGTAAACAATGGAGATGGATGGATTGGATACTAGTATACAATTATGGACGGACTGCCACGGTTAGGTGGTATAAAAAAACCACGGTTAGGTGGTATATAATACAATTATGGATGGACGGACTGCCTGCCGAGTGCCGACACAGAGGTAGCCACAGCCGTGAACTACCGCACTGTACACTGGTTGATAAAGAGATAGTAGTATACTCGTAACAACTAGTATGACGACGGTATAAAGAATGAAAAAAAAACCACGGTTAGGTGGTATATATTATAATACAATTATGGTTGGACGGACTGCCTGCCGAGTGCCGACACAGAGGTAGCCACAGCCGTGAACTACCGCACTGTACACTGGTTGATAAAGAGATAGTAGTATACTCGTAACAACTAGTATGACGACGGTATAAAGAATGAAAAAAAAACCACGGTTAGGTGGTATATATTATAATACAATTATGGTTGGACGGACTGCCTGCCGAGTGCCGACACAGAGGTAGCCACAGCCGTGAACTACCGCACTGTACACTGGTTGATAAAGAGATAGTAGTATACTCGTAACAACTAGTATGACGACGGTATAAAGAATGAAAAAAAAACCACGGTTAGGTGGTATATATTATAATACAATTATGGATGGACGGACTGCCTGCCGAGTGCCGACACAGAGGTAGCCACAGCCGTGAACTACCGCACTGTACACTGGTTGATAAAGAGATAGTAGTATACTCGTAACAACTAGTATGACGACGGTATAAAGAATGAAAAAAAAACCACGGTTAGGTGGTATATATTATAATACAATTATGGTTGGACGGACTGCCTGCCGAGTGCCGACACAGAGGTAGCCACAGCCGTGAACTACCGCACTGTACACTGGTTGATAAAGAGATAGTAGTATACTCGTAACAACTAGTATGACGACGGTATAAAGAATGAAAAAAAAACCACGGTTAGGTGGTATATAATACAATTATGGTTGGACGGACTGCCTGCCGAGTGCCGACACAGAGGTAGCCACAGCCGTGAACTACCGCACTGTACACTGGTTGATAAAGAGATAGTAGTATACTCGTAACAACTAGTATGACGACGGTATAAAGAATGAAAAAAAAACCACGGTTAGGTGGTATATATTATAATACAATTATGGTTGGACGGACTGCCTGCCGAGTGCCGACACAGAGGTAGCCACAGCCGTGAACTACCGCACTGTACACTGGTTGATAAAGAGATAGTAGTATACTCGTAACAACTAGTATGACGACGGTATAAAGAATGAAAAAAAAAACACGGTTAGGTGGTATATATTATAATACAATTATGGATGGACGGACTGCCTGCCGAGTGCCGACACAGAGGTAGCCACAGCCGTGAACTACCGCACTGTACTGTGTCTGCTGCTAATATAGACTGGTTGATAAAGAGATAGTATACAATACTACTAATATACTGGTGGTCAGGCACTGGTCACCACTAGTCACACTGGCAGTGGCACTCCTGCAGCAAAAGTGTGCACTGTTTAATTTTAATATAATATTATTTATCATGTACTCCTGGCTCCTGCTATAACAACCTGCAGTGCTCCCCAGTCTCCCCCACAATTATAAGCTTTATATACAATACATTGATGTGCAGCACACTGGGCTGAGCAGTGCACACAGACTGAGTCACTGTGTGACTGTGTATCGTTTTTTTCAGGCAGAGAACGGATATATTAAATAAAACAAACAACTGCACGGTCTCTGGTGGTCACTGGTCACTGTGGTCGTCAGTCACTAAACTCTGTCTGCACTCTCTTCTAATCTACAGTATCACAGCAATCTCTCTCTCTCTCTCTCTTCTAAATCTAATCTAAATGGAGAGGACGCCAGCCACGTCCTCTCCCTATCAATCTCAATGCACGTGTGAAAATGGCGGCGACGCGCGGCTCCTTATATAGAATCCGAGTCTCGCGATAGAATCCGAGCCTCGCGAGAATCCGACAGCGTCATGATGACGTTCGGGCGCGCTCGGGTTAACCGAGCAAGGCGGGAAGATCCGAGTCGCTCGGACCCGTGAAAAAAAAAGTGAAGTTCGTGCGGGTTCGGATTCAAAGAAACCGAACCCGCTCATCTCTACTTGTAGGGGGAGCAAATACATTTATAATTTTTTTCTGTGCAGGCTAAATACTGGCTGCTTTTGCTTGTAGCCCACAAATGTTAGACAGCTTTATTTTTACACTGCAATTTCTATTCTATTTCAACACACCCCATCTAAAACTATCTGCGCATGTCACATCTGCCCCACCTGCAGTACAACATTATTTTGCCCATTTGCTTGATTCTTTGCTTTACTTACAAACATGAATCAGGCCCAATATTGTACATTATGATATCGGTATAAAAACAAATTGAGAACAATGAATAATATAAAATATAAACAATACACATATTGTACAAATTACATAAAATAAAAATATGTGCTTCCTCATCTGGTAGAATAGACTTGTGTTTCATTTTAAGTTACTACCTGGCGTTTAAAAATTGCCCTAACTTTTGTTGCCATGCTGTGGTCATGAGGATTCAGTGAAGATTTCTGGATACCTGGAGGTATATTTAAGTGGGAATTCATAATTCATAAAAACTGAGAATTTGATGGCAGATAAAAACCACTTGGCCCATCTAGTCTGCCCCTTAATCTACATTAATCTAGCACCTTCTAAAAGAAAATAGCTGGAATCTGATCGGTTGCTATGGGCAAAATCTCCACTTCTGTAAACATACACTTTAGTACCTAGAACTCCTGGACAGTATGTGAATAAGTAGTGTAGTTATATTAAAAATGCTTTGCAACATTTGACATTTTAACCAATTAAATTCTTAACTTATTTATAAAATTTATTGGCCAGATTTTGCCAAGTGAAGCAGTGATAAGAGCAGAGACGTGAGACAGTGGAGAAGTTGTCCATGGCAACCAATCCGCACTGAAGTAACATTTATAATTTGCATACTATAAAATTGTACAGAGAAGCTGATTGGTTGCCATGAGCAACTTCTCCACTGGTTCACTTCTCCACTCTTATCACTGCTTCATACATTTACCTCTGTGGGGTCTATTTACTAAGCTTTGGATGGAGATAAAGTGGACAGAGATAAAGTACCAGCCAATCAGCTCCTAATTGCCATGTCACAGGCTGGGTTTGAAAAATGACAGTTAGGAGCCGATTGGCTGGTACTTTAGGGGGGACATTTACTAAGCAGTGATAAGAGTGGAGAAGTGAGCCAGTGGAGAAGTTGCCCCATCAACCAATCAGCAGCTCTGTATAATTTTATAGTATGCAAATTATAGATGTTACTTCAGTGCTGATTGGTTGCCATGGGCAACTTCTCCACTGGCTCACTTCTCCGCTCTTATCACTGATTAGTAAATGTCCCCCTATATCGCCGTCCACTTTATCTCCATCCAAGGCTTAGTAAATATACCCCAATAATTATTATAACTTTACAACTGCTTGATGTCACCATGCACAGAATTTGTTTGGTGTTTATTTTCCAGTTGATTAATGTTGGAATAGAATATATATAATATTGAATATAATTTTTACAATTAACTGTAGAAGTTATCTCCATTTTAAGAGCGATAAAAAATACCCGGGCGCTAACAAACAATAGATTCTGGGATATTAATTTGACTGATCAAGGACTGCTGCTTCACTTAGGAGGTCACTGTTAACCCCACAAAACAACAAATCTACAACTACAAGAAATGAAGCGCTGTCCAGATCAGTACATTTTTAAAACATAAAACATTTATTTATACATTACATACAAACATTAATCACACGGCCAGTGTGTAACAGCAAATTAAAAAATTTGAAAATTAAATAAAATACATATAGAAAGGCTTGTGGCCACTCCTGAATAGATTTGGCTTGATTGCTGCACTAATAATTAGCAGCATATGATGATATTTTGCCGACAAATCATAACTTCCATTTTTTGCTCAATATAAATGATAAAGCTCAAAGATGGTAACAAGCGCAGGAAGCACTAAGGGTTAATGCCATGTAGCAATGGCGAGTTGACAGTTCATGGTGTTTGTCAATTGATGATAATATGAATTCAAAGCATATGCATGCAAACTTGGTTAGTAGCAGAAATTCTGTATTAGTAGTTTTCTATATAATCTCTTGGCAAAGATAAACTTATACTTATCAGTCCAGCGTGGCCACGCTATTAAGTATCCAGCTCGACGTGTCTTCAGACCTGGGGTCTAAAATGCAGGGTGACGTCTCACTCCTATTAACGCACTCCTATTAACGCACTCTGTGTGCAGATCGGCGGCTTCTTCCAGAGAATCAATAGATTGATTCTCTGGAAGAAGCCGCCGATCTGCACACAGGCGGAGAAACGCGTAGAGAGGAGTGCCATTCACGGCTGTGACACAGCGTCTATCCAGCGGCTTTACGTGAGGACCGGAGTGCGTTAATAGGAGTGAGACGTCACCCTGCATTTTAGACCCCAGGTCTGAAGACACGTCGAGCTGGATACTTAATAGCGTGGCCACGCTGGACTGATAAGTATAAGGGTGCATACACACGGTGAGATTCGGACTTATCCGATTCTCACCGTGCGACAGGGGGCCGGGTCGGCACTTAGCCAGTATCGCAAGCACATAATAACTGTGCTTGCGATGCTGGCTATGTGCGATTTCAATCCTGACTATCTCTTCTATAGAGATAGTCAGGATTGACTTGCCTGCACAGCCTATTTTTTCTTCCGATGCCGACCGCGCGGGGCCGCGCATCGGCATCGGATCGGGATCGCAAGGTGACTGTCACCTTGCGATCTGCACTATATTTTCTTCCGATTCTGACTATATAGTCAGAATCGGAAGAAAATATCTTACCGTGTGTACACACCTTAAGTTTATCTCTGCCAAGAGATTATATAGAAAACTACTAATACAGAATTTCTGCTACTAACCAAGTTTGCATGCATATGCTTTGAATTCATATTATCATCAATTGACAAACACCATGAACTGTCAACTCACCATTGCTACATGGCATTAACCCTTAGTAATTCCTGCGCTTGTTACCATCTTTGAGCTTTATCATTTATATTGAGCAAAAAATGGAAGTTATGATTTGTCGGCAAAATATCATCATATGCTGCTAATTATTAGTGCAGCAATCAAGCCAAATCTATTCAGGAGTGGCCACAAGCCTTTCTATATGTATTTTATTTAATTTTCAAATTTTTTAATTTGCTGTTACACACTGGCCGTGTGATTAATGTTTGTATGTAATGTATAAATAAATGTTTTATGTTTTAAAAATGTACTGATCTGGACAGCGCTTCATTTCTTGTAGTTGTAGATTTATCTCCATTATGTTTTATCGATTATTATCTTACATGATTATTTATAAAGGATATTGAGTTTGAAACTACATACATGCAGCTACAAGAGCAAAATGAATCACGCATATTAATGCTTTTGCTTATGATGCAGCCAACTTGTTTTTAATTTGCTTAGATAATTCCATGCACCATATCTGAAATGCTAGCAACAATAGGCTTACAATTATGGCATTTTGGACACAAAATAAAATTAACTCCTAGGTTCTCCTTGTCAAGGACCATTAAGCCCTGAGCTATGAGACACACAGAGAACAAGTCATATTTTATCTTCCCAGGAGAACAAAAGGTTTCTTTTTTACTTTGCACAAGCCTGACCTTCAGTAAAATTTATATGAAAATTAAAGAGAGAAGAAGGTCTTTTCACTGGCGGGCAGCTATAATATGACTCATTTGAATTACCATTAGTTTAAAGTTAATGACGGAGGTACTTTTCCTTAGGTTATTTCAGGATATTGTTTAGGCAAAGGATTTTTTTTTTTTTTTGTGTTTTTTTACCAGGCTGAGGGATATAATCATTTTTTTTCCACCACAATGTCCTTCTGAACATAATGACAATTAGACCTTCACTTCAAAAATGTGCACTCCTGTGTGACATTCCGTCCCAAGCTGTATCATTGTTAAAAATATCTGAGTTTTCTATTTCTCATTTACTAAAGGAAGCCACCAATGCTGTCTTTAAATATAATGCATGTCCAGATGTATCAGCATACTGTATATCTATCCTGATATGTTGCCAAATAGTCCTATTGGTGTGCCATGGATTTTGCTGCACAATTTCAATGCAGATGGGTACAAAGGACACTGAGGCTGGAATAGGGTGCAGTGGTTGTGTGCGACTCAGACACTGACCTGTGTAAAAATACAAAATATGGAGTTCTGATACTGTAAGAGTAAGATGTAACTATGGTCAATACAGTTAGGTGCGAGATTCCTTGTGTGAGCTGTTTTTCGAGTAAATTCACACCAGAAACTGCATTTGCAATCCAACTACAAACTTCCATTGCTTCTCTCAGTATAAATTTGCATTATTCCATACGCACCCTCCCGAGGGTGTAAAAAGGTAGGGAAAATCATTTTAAGTTAAAAATGTTGGGACTTGTCCCAGAACCCTTTGTCAACCCCTCTAATAACTTATTAGGCATTTGGAAGTCTTCAATTAGCTTAATTGGGCCAATAAGTATGTGTAATTTTTAGGGTTAAAAAATAAATAGACTCAAATTACCCCCAAATCACCTTTTTTGTTAGATTATGAAAAGCATTTATTTCAGCCAAAAATAATTGTTTTGGATCTTTTTCTTTTACTTTTTCTTTTACTTTGAAATGGCTGCAAATTTCGCCAAAAGTACCTTTTTTTCTAATTTTTGTTTTGTTTTTCGGTTAATTTCTTTGTAATTAAATGAAATTTGTAAGCTTTTTATATTCTTTAACACACACACACATATATATATATATATATATATATATATATATATATATATATAGCAACAGTAGGGGCGGCACTCAGTCCAGACTTCATAACTAGTTAAAAGTTTTACTTTATTAGGCCAACATGTTTCGAGGAGTACTCCCCGTCCTCAGGGCCAGACAACCCACCAACTACATAAAACAGTACTTATATACAAAAGACAAGACAAACACTAATGCTAATCGTACTCACCTGCTCCACGGCGCTGCCGCCCGCCACCTCGTCCGGCCGCACGTCCGCGTCGCCATCCGATGACGTCACGGCGCGCCGCGTCGCAGGCGAGTACCCATGGCAACCGGGCGATACTCCGCTCGGTCACCTACAGGGAGGCAATGGGAACAAAAAGCAAATATTAAACATAACATTCAAAGTTACATAAAGCATATTAAAAACAAGAGTGTACAAAACAATCCTGAAAGATAATACTAGACTGGATAATTGCAACACCTAACTAGGTTAATGCCTACAGTGCTAATATAAATGAGCATGATTCTAAAAAAGATCAAACCAAGATAATACATACAAGACTGATTTGTTAAAGCATGGCTGCAGTACCTGATAAAGGAATAGGGTGAATGATTAATGGGGGAGTTTTTAGAGGAAACACTGCAGGCCCAGGTTCTCATTGAGACCACCGGGTGACAGTGTACCCAATTTATAAATCCACCTGGATTCTTTTTGTAACAGTAGTCTGTCTCTATTCCCGCCCCTGATCATGCGGGGGACATGATCTATCAGGATGGCTCTAATACTGGCTACCCTATGGCCCAGAAGTACACAGTGGCGGGCAAACGGTTGCTCGCTGTCTTTATTTTCAAAAGCCTTCTTTATGGCACTTCTATGGAGAGCCATTCTCTCACGGAACTGCCTAATGGTCTTGCCAACATAAGTACTGTTTTATGTAGTTGGTGGGTTGTCTGGCCCTGAGGACGGGGAGTACTCCTCGAAACATGTTGGCCTAATAAAGTAAAACTTTTAACTAGTTATGAAGTCTGGACTGAGTGCCGCCCCTACTGTTGCTGTGTAAACCCTGGACTCTGTTGTCTCTGGCTGGGAGGGCACCGCAGCTGCTGTACGCATTGGGAGTGGAGTGCCGGATTGATTTCTTTTGATATACATAAGGAGAGAGGTTTGCAGCTTCTGTCCTTGTCACGGCACCCCTCACTATCATCTTTACTTCAACAAATAGGACCAGAACTCTATTGCAGTCGTGTAGGCTGCTTTTTTAGCACTACATTTGTGTACATCTTCCTGAGGATTTTTGTGACTGTGAGTAAAAGCTATTAGCATTTGTTACCGTATCTGCACATAAGCATGGCTGAATTTAACCCTGAACTAGAGGCAGCGATAGACCTGATACATCGTGATGCCAGGGAGCGCCTCAGCTTTTCTGATGCTGAGGCGAAAGCCATTCTGGTTGAACGACGCCTGGAGGATGAACCGTCAAAGAATACCAATGAGGATCTTTATAACAAATGGCTTAAATTAAAACGTAGAGAAGTGGACTTTTTATATCACGGCATTACATTGTCCGATTACTATAGGAGTAATTTGATCCCAAGAGGTTTCAGGGTTCGCAACTCACCCACAATAGGCCGCTATAATCCTGCATTTTGCCACCGGTTGGTTGCGATCCTAAACAAGTGTTCTATGGATCTTATTTTACTTGTTGTTGAAGAGTCCACCAGGGAGTTGAATACCGTTAAAGAACAAATTTTGACTTTTGAAGCTGAACATAAGCTGAGCCTTTCATCTGATACGGATACAGACTGGCCGACTAAGCTTAGCAGCCAGGTGGAGCAATACCGGCAGGAGTTAATACGCTTCAAGAAGGATAAACTTCTCACTGTTCAGCGGGACTACCAGCAAAGGCAGGTTTATCCCTGGCTTGGTAGTACTAGACCGGGACAGGAGCGACAATATCCCAACCGCCGACATCAATCACGCCGACGGAGAGAACAGCAGCAGGGAACTAGCACATCGGCTAGTGATTCTGAGTATGCTCCGGAGATGACCCCTTCATCTGAAGCCCAGCTCCCTTTAGGGCAAGGCCCCAGGATCATACAAACACGATCCAACCGTGTGCCTACTCCAGGACGCGGACGCGGCAGAGGAAGCGGCGGTCGGGGCAGGGCCAGAGGAACATCAGGGCAGAGGCCACCAAGGCAATGAAAGAATCGGTATTCAATTTATCTTCTACTCCTCTTACTGACATAGAATATCAAGTGTTGGCTAAGGGCCTTTCATTTATTCCCACAAACATCCCTGACCCCCTTGAGTGGAAAGTGGAGATGTTACGTCTGAATAGATCACTGAGGCGAAGGGAATTTTTTAATAACAAAAGCTCGGGACCACTAATTGAGAACATTCCAGCGCAACTTCAGGCGATTGCACCTCGGTCACAATTTGACCCCCCTAGCCTCAATCCATCTATCAGGACTTTTTCACGCATGGTGGAATTAGAGGGTAACAACGGTGCAGCCTATACAGGATATCCCAACATGTCCAGACAGGAGATGACGGCGCTAAATGACTTGTCCAGCAGGACTGATATAGTGATCCGGAAAGCGGACAAAGGGGGAGCTATAGTTGTGCAGGACTTGGGTGACTACATTAAGGAAAGTGAACGGCAATTGAATAATGCTGCAGTTTATAAAAGGTTGTCCAAAGATCCTACCGTGGAATATAAGAAGGAACTGGATTCCCTGTTGCAAGTGGCCGTTGACCAGGGGACCATTACAGTTCAAGCCTATAAAGCACTCACGGTTGATTTCCCCATTGCACCATTGTTCTATACGGTCCCCAAGGTCCACAAATCTCTGCAAGACCCCCCTGGCCGGCCTATTGTGTCGGCCAGAGGTTCCTTATACCACCCTGTCTCCATTTTTTTTAGATGCGTATCTTAATCCCTGTGTACAACAGATACCGTCCTACCTTAAGGACACCACGGCCTTACTCCTTGAGCTGCAGGATTTGAGCCCTATACCTGAGGAGCTTACCTTATGCAGCGCAGATGTCACTAGCCTCTATACTTGCATTCCACACGGTGCAGGTATGGAGGCAGTGAGGTCATTGATAGAAAACAACCCCACCTATAAAGGGCCAGAGGTTGGATTCTTCATGTCCCTTTTGGACAAAATTCTGAATAGAAATTATTTTGTCTTCAATGGCAAATTCTGGTTGCAACTTGCAGGATGTGCGATGGGGTCGGCTGTGGCCCCATCGTACGCGAATGCATTTATGTATCAACTAGAAGGCCAGATGTTTTCCATAGACCCTGAGGTATCCATGCAGGTTTTCTACTACAGACGCTATATAGATGACTTGCTCATCTTATGGCAGGGTCCCACAGAAAACTTAATTTCCCTCCTGGATAGTCATAACATGACCAGTCATCCAGTACAGTTTACTTATGTTATGCAGAAAGAGGCCATTAACTATTTGGACGTGACCATTTCCCATAAGGATGGCAGGCTTGATACTTCGTTGTATGTAAAACCAACCGATAGGAATACCGTACTTAAGTATCACAGTTTCCACCCAGCTCCCCTACTGAGGGGACTTCCATACTCTCAATTTTTGAGGGTACGGAGAATAACATCTGACCCAGTAGAGACAGGTAGGGCACTAGACATCATGAAACACAGATTTGCTGAAAGGGGATACCCTATGGGGGACTTGGAGGTTTCTAAACAACGTGTCTTAGACATGACCAGACAGCAGGCATTGCAGTCTGGCCAAGCTCGTATACAATGTAGTAGAGAAGTGTTTCCTTGGGTTAATAAATACACCACCAAGAGTAGACAAACAGTAAAAAAAGCTAAACAAATGTGGCCAGTTATACAAACTGACGGGGCCATGTCCTCCATGGTGAATACGGCGTTATTGCCGAGTCACACCAGAGGAAGGAATATAGGCGACCGTATAGTTAAATTAGACATCACGGAGCTGGCTAGCAATAGAGAATCTCACTTCCTGCGAGCTAAGGCTGGGTGTTATCGCTGCTTGGGATGTGCCACATGCAATACACTCTTGGTAGGCACTTCCTTCAACCATCCCTCCACGGGTCGTAAAATTCCCATTAAACACCGTTTAACATGCACTACTACTCATGTTGTGTATCTCCTCACGTGCCCATGCGGTCTTGCCTATGTTGGCAAGACCATTAGGCAGTTCCGTGAGAGAATGGCTCTCCATAGAAGTGCCATAAAGAAGGCTTTTGAAAATAAAGACAGCGAGCAACCGTTTGCCCGCCACTGTGTACTTCTGGGCCATAGGGTAGCCAGTATTAGAGCCATCCTGATAGATCATGTCCCCCGCATGATCAGGGGCGGGAATAGAGACAGACTACTGTTACAAAAAGAATCCAGGTGGATTTATAAATTGGGTACACTGTCACCCGGTGGTCTCAATGAGAACCTGGGCCTGCAGTGTTTCCTCTAAAAACTCCCCCATTAATCATTCACCCTATTCCTTTATCAGGTACTGCAGCCATGCTTTAACAAATCAGTCTTGTATGTATTATCTTGGTTTGATCTTTTTTAGAATCATGCTCATTTATATTAGCACTGTAGGCATTAACCTAGTTAGGTGTTGCAATTATCCAGTCTAGTATTATCTTTCAGGATTGTTTTGTACACTCTTGTTTTTAATATGCTTTATGTAACTTTGAATGTTATGTTTAATATTTGCTTTTTGTTCCCATTGCCTCCCTGTAGGTGACCGAGCGGAGTATCGCCCGGTTGCCATGGGTACTCGCCTGCGACGCGGCGCGCCGTGACGTCATCGGATGGCGACGCGGACGTGCGGCCGGATGAGGTGGCGGGCGGCAGCGCCGTGGAGCAGGTGAGTACGATTAGCATTAGTGTTTGTCTTGTCTTTTGTATATAAGTACTGTTTTATGTAGTTGGTGGGTTGTCTGGCCCTGAGGACGGGGAGTACTCCTCGAAACATGTTGGCCTAATAAAGTAAAACTTTTAACTAGTTATGAAGTCTGGACTGAGTGCCGCCCCTACTGTTGCTGTGTAAACCCTGGACTCTGTTGTCTCTGGCTGGGAGGGCACCGCAGCTGCTGTACGCATTGGGAGTGGAGTGCCGGATTGATTTCTTTTGATATATATATATATATATATATGGACAAAGAAAAGGGTTCTCTTGGGAGCTTGACCACCACAGATATCTTATATTATAAAATAATTTATTAAAACAACATGTTATATATATATTACCATAACATGAATAACAGGATCACACATGTCACTTGAGTAATACATTCATTTGTAATAATCAATTGCAGGATGTTTTCAATCATTCGGTGAAGTACTTATTCCTCAACACGAATAAGCATGTATGATCAATTCACCAATTCATGGAAACGCACAATCGTTGAAACCCAACGCGTTTCATCCGTTAGGACTTCATCAGGGGTGCACATCAAAGAATGGATTCACCAAAAGAAAAATCAAAAAAGTACTATCCGATCAAACCCTGGCATGTTGTCTGTTAGCTATGAGGTGGACCTTGAGACAACACGCCAGGGTTTGATCGGATAGTACTTTTTGATTCCAATAGAATTGCCCTTTTACATTTGTGAAGTCCAAACAGGAGTTTTTTGGAAGGAAACACACGGATGCACTACTGATTTACTTCGGCCAACATCCATAATTTGATGGTCTATTAGTATCCACAGGAATACACTCTCGGCGAGTTAATGCTCTGTTTGTTTTTCTTTTGGTGAAGCCATTCTTTGATGTGCACCCCTGATGAAGTCCTAACGGATGAAACGCGTTGGGTTTCAACGATTGTGCGTTTCCATGATTTGGGGAATTGATCATACATGCTTATTCATGTTGAGGAATAAGTACTTCACCGAATGATTGAAAACATCCTGCAATTGATTATTACAAATTAATGTATTACTCAAGTGACATGTGTGATCCTGTTATTCATGTTATGGAAATATATATATAACATGTTGTTTTAATAAATTATTTTATAATATAAGATATCTGTGGTGGTCAAGCTCCCAAGAGAACCCTTTTCTTTGCCTATTCTATGTGTAGTACTCCTTCTGACAGGGGGTATTTCTCAGTGGTTTGAGCTATCAGATTATAGCGCAATTAAGGGGTATTAATTCCTTTTTTTCCAATATATATATATATATATATATATATATACATACGAGATATAGTTATGTCAGGAGACCAAAGGTCACAATACCGGCACCTACATCGCAGACCCTTACCATACCGGCGGTTGGCATACCGACGAACAGGGACTATTCCCACTCGTGGTTGTCCATGACACCCATAGAGTGGGAATAGAGCCCGTGGCGAGCGCAACACCGGGCCCGCACGGGGCTTTGTTGTGCTCACCCCCCCTTCCACCGGGCATCTACATGCCGGGATCCCATCGTCGATATTGTGACCGCCAGTCCATAACCGCTGGTCACACATACCCAACCCATACATACACACCGATCAGCCATATATTAGGCAGCAAGTGATCAGTCAGTTCTTACAGTTGATATGTTGGAGCAGGAAAAGTACTGTATAAGGATCTAAGCGACTTTGGCAATTCACAAATTGTGATGGCTAGATAACTGCGGGCCTAATTCAGACCTAATGGTAGATGTGCAAAAAAACGCACATCTACAATCAATATCTCTGACATGCAGGGGACCGCCCAGCACAGGGCTAGTCCGCCCCACATGCCAGGCCCTACCTCCCCACAGACATGTGAAAGCAGCACACAGCTGCGATGTTTTCGCACCCATAGAGTAGCTCCCTGCCTATGCAGCCTAGCTGGGAAGGCAGACGGCTACCCGTCATGTTTTTGGCTGAAAATCAGGCAAAGGCGATATCACTAGTGAGATGCCTTTACATCTCACTGTGTGTGCATGCGCAGTGTGGCTGCTGCACATGCGCACACAGGACTTCAGCCTGCGATCGCAGTTGTAGAAGAGTCCAGATCTGAATTAGGCCCTGAGTCAGAGCATCTCCTAAATGGCAGGTTGCTGGTATTCCAGGTTAGGTGGTCCAAGGAAACACAATTGGAGATCCGGCAACAGGGTCATTGGTGACCTTGGGTGATAGATGTGCATAGGGAGCGAAGGCTAGCCCATCTGGTATTATCCCACTCTGACTCCACCACTCCATCATCTGCCCAACCTATATTCTCTGTCTAACCTCTATCCCGTCTTAAATGCCTCAGGCCCCCCAAAGCCTTAATCCAGCTCTGCCCGCCACAAGTACTGCAAATAGGCATTTGTAGTTGGATTGACAAATTTTCAGGCATGCGCATTCATGCAAAGTCTGCAAGTTTAACAAGAAACCTCACACTCACACACTCGCACCTACATGGATTGACCCTTTTGTACCAATTTCTTTGCAACAAAAACATTCATACTATTTTTTATTACACTATTAGTGACTACACAGTGCTATGATGTGGCTATGGCTATGATGACTACGATGCGAATAGGATGATACATTTGACAGAATGAAAAATAAGTTTGTTAATAGTATATTGCAGGAATGTATAAACAGCTTATTGTGTATGCACACAAAAAAACTGTTGTACTGGAAGGATGAGTGGTCTAATCACTGTGGTAACAGAGGTTTCAATTACAGTAAGTGAGGATTCTTTCCTGTCGGTACTGAGGTAATGGTGACTGAGAGATACATCAGTGGGTAGAAGTGAACTAGGATATATCAAATGGAAACCTTGCATTGAAATAAAATTTTGAAACAAAACTACTGTGTTCTGTAAAATATTAAGCTCCGTCTGTACAGGTTGAGTATCCCTTATCCAAAATGCTTGGGACCAGAGGTATTTTGGATATGGGATTTTTCCGTATTTTGGAATAATTGCATCCCATAATGAGATATCATGGTGATGGGACCTAAATCTAAGCACAGAATGCATTTATGTTTCATATACACCTTATACACACAGCCTGAAGGTCATTTTAAACAATATATTTTATAACTTTGTGCATTAAACAAAGTGTGTCTACATTCACACAATTCATGTATGTTTTATATACACCTTATACACACAGCCTGAAGGTCATTTAATACAATAGTTTTAATAACTTTGTGTATTAAACAAAGTTTGTGTACATTGAGCCATAAAAAAACAAAGGTTTCACTATCTCATTCTCACTCAAAAAAGTCCGTATTTCGGAATATTCCGTATTTCGGAATATTTGGATATGGGATACTCAACCTGTATTTGGTTGCAAGTAATATATACTAATTCTGCCCAATATTTTCAATAAAATAAAAACTTTCAAAGTCTTACCCCAGCAGCAATACAAATAATTTGACTGTCATCATCTTAGTTTTATTCCTAGATAATTTTCAAATACATTACATAATAGAAAGTTTATATAAAATAGGCATTCATTTTGTGACACAAATGTAAATGTAAATAAATAAATAAATAATTTTGTTATACATTTTTGGAGTCATAGAATATGTACTGCTCAAAATAAATTGCAAATATAAAACCACACTAATATATACTTGCATATTGATGGACTATAATAAATCTAAAAAGTTCATGTGCAGACATTTATATTGTAGTCTTTTTCAAATGTTACATTCGTGAGTTATGTTGTCATAATATTGTTGGAGTACAAATATGGCAGTGCTATAGATTGGCAAGTTTCTCCACAAACGGGCACTCCCTGTCACTCACTTTGTGAATAAATCCGCACTGAGGGCCTAATTCAGACCTGATCACAGCAGCAAAATTGTTCTCTAAATGGGCAAAACCATGTGCATTGCAGGGAGGGGGCAGATATAACATGTGCAGAGAGAGTTAGATTTGGGTGGGGTGTGTTCAAACTGAAATCTAAATTGCAGAGTAAAAATAAAGCAGACAGTATTTACCCTGCACAGAAACAATATAACCCACCCAAATCTAACTCTCTCTGCCCATTAGAGAACAATTTTGCTGCTTTGATCAGGTCTGAATTAGGCCCTGAGTCCGCCCTTCAATTGCCTCTTGTGCACAGTGAAACTGTAACGCTGAATTATGCCCATTATTTTTAACATTTAGTGCTTTGGATCACTTAATGACTGAATAAATGCACGTGTACTTATACTCTGCAGTTTCAGTTGCGCCAAGCTGCCTGTCTTGGTGCACCAGGTCCTGTGTGTCTATGCTGCACTGAGCATGTTTCTCTCTGCAAATGTGCATCTGCATGTTATTAAATAAAATGGGATGTAGTTAGGATCTCATCGGTCGGGATCTCGGCGGTCAGCATACCGATGCTGGGATCCCGGCCGCCAGAATGCCGATAGGGAGCCAAGAACTATTCCCACTCATGGGTGTCCACAACACTCATATGGTGGGTATAGAACCTGTGGCGAGCGCAGCGAGCCACCAAGCCCACAAGGGGCTTCATTGCGGGCTTTCTTTTGGCCAGGATCCAAGCGTCAGTATGCTGACCACGGAGATCCCAACCGTCGGTCACCCGTACCCAACCCAAATAAAGCAACTGGAAGTGACAAAACTACGCTAGATTACACTGATCAATTTGATGTGTGACATATATACATCTGTGTGTGGCTGAGTCTGAGTCTGTGCTACAATGCAGAGGCCATAGATTTTCTTTGCGCCTAGTTCCATTGTACAGCATCTCTGACGTTAGCATCTCCAGTATACTGTAAGTGGTATTTTGCTGCATCTGCAATGAGAATAAGATGCACAATTTAAAGAAAGAAATGGTGTGCTGCACTTCTCAGAGTGGTTCATTTGGACTGGCAACTTGCACCATATGGCGTATAGATGCTAGATGTATTAGGACACATCTGTAGTATCACTGTGGATTAGATATCATACTCTAAGTGATGTGTGTAAAGATGTAGGTGTTACTGTGGATTTAAATGAGAATAGTGAAGGTAAGCACTAGAGATGAGCGGGTTCGGTTTCTCGAGATCCGAACCTCCCGA
This sequence comes from Pseudophryne corroboree, assembly GCF_028390025.1. Lineage (NCBI taxonomy): Eukaryota > Metazoa > Chordata > Amphibia > Anura > Myobatrachidae > Pseudophryne > Pseudophryne corroboree. Next base: position 820,056,773 of record NC_086445.1, on the reverse strand, counting down.
ACTTCACCCATTTTACACGGTTCCGAGGCAGACTCGAATCTTCCCGCATTGCTCGGTTAACCAGAACGCGCCCAAACGTCATCATCCCGCTGTCGGATTCTCGCGAGATTCGTATTCTATATAAGGAGCCACGCGTCACCGCCATTTTCACTCGTACATTGGAGATTGAACGGAGAGGACGTGGCAGTGTTCTCTCCCTGAAAAGCTCCGTAATCTGTGCTCAGTGTGCTGCAAATATCTGTGCTCAGTGTGCTGCAAATAATCTGTGCTCAGTGTGCTGAAAATATCAACGTTCTCTGCCTGAAAACGATCCATATCTGTACTCAGTGTGCTGCAAATATCTGATCAGTGTGCTGCATTGTGGGGACTGGGGACCACCAGTATAAGTATATACATGATGTGGCCATTCACTGGTACCTGGTGACCAGGCTTGGACTGGCCCACAGGGGTACAGGGGAACCACCGGTGGGCCCCACTGCCTGGGGGCCCACCTCCTGCTCTAAGGATCAGGCTCTAGACTGTGCACTTGAATTATACATTATACATGTTACCTTATACTGGACAATGGTGTATTTTCTACAGTGCATTGCTGTTATTAATCTGGTACATTATCATGCATGCAACAGCTGAATTTACTGTATAGATTTATGAAGGGGCCCAGACGTTGCACTCTCTAATGGTTAGTCAAACCAATAAGGTGGCAGGCCACACCCTCTCAGCAGACTGACCACACCCCTAAACATGGGCCCCTACTACTGCATTCCCCCGGTGGGCCCTACATGCCCCAGTCCGACACTGCAGGTGACAGAATGTATACTGGATTCCCTCACAATGTAACTTTATATCTGTCATCTATATACATGATGTGGTCATTCACTGGTACCTGGTGACAGAACGTATACTGGATTCCCCCACAATGTAACTTTATATCTGTCATCTATATACATGATGTGGTCATTCACTGGTACCTGGTGACAGAACGTATTCTGGATTCCCTCACAATGTAACTTTACATTTGTCACCTATATACATGATGTGGTCATTCACTGGTACCTGGTGACAGAACGTATACTTGATTCCCTCACAATGTAACTTTATATCTGTCATCTATATACATGATGTGGTCATTCACTGGTACCTGGTGACAGAACTTATACTGGATTCCCCCACAATGTAACTTTATATCTGTCACCTATATACATGATGTGGTCATTCACTGGTACCTGGTGACAGAACGTATACTTGATTCCCTCACAATGTAACTCTATATCTGTCATCTATATACATGATGTGGTCATTCACTGGTACCTGGTGACAGAACTTATACTGGATTCCCCCACAATGTAACTTTATATCTGTCATCTATATACATGATGTGGTCATTCACTGGTACCTGGTCACAGAACTTATACTGGATTCCCCCACAATGTAACTTTATATCTGTCACCTATATACATGATGTGGCCATTCACTGGTACCTGGTGACAGAACGTATACTGGATTCCCCCACAATGTAACTTTATATCTGTCACCTATATACACGATGTGGTCATTCACTGGTACCTGGTGACAGAATGTATACTGGATTCACCCACAATGTAACTTTATATCTGTCATCTATATAATAATTATAGTAGTACAGTACAGTAGGCCATTGCTGTATCTTGCAGCTCTGTGTCACTGCAAGTATACATTCCATATCTGTGCGGCATTTTTGTGAGCAGTATATGTATAGTATTACAGTGCAGCATTTTGGTGACCCAACAGTATATAGTTGTGTACAGTAGGCCATCGCTGTATGCAGCTCTGTGTCACTGCAAGTATCCATCCATTCCATTTTCTTCCAGTGATTTGGACCAATAATACCATTGATTAGAACGAATAATTCCAGTGATTTTGTCATTTTCTTCCAGTGATTTGGACCAATAACACCATTGATTAGAACAAATAATTCCAGTGATTTTGTCATTTTCTTCCAGTGATTTGGACCAATAATACCATTGATTAGAACAAATAATTCCAGTGATTTGGACCAATAATACCATTGATTAGAACAAATAATTCTAGTGATTTTGTAATTTTCTTCCAGTGATTTGGACCAATAATACCATTGATTAGAACAAATAATTCCAGTGATTTTGTCATTTTCTTCCAGTGATTTGGACCAATAAATTGATTAGAACAAATAATTCCAGTGATTTGGACCAATAATACCATTGATTAGAACAAATAATTCTAGTGATTTTGTAATTTTCTTCCAGTGATTTGGACCAATAATACCATTGATTAGAACTAATAATTCCAGTGATTTGTCATTTTCTTCCAGTGATTTGGACCAATAATACCATTGATTAGAACAAATAATTCCAGTGATTTTGTCATTTTCTTCCAGTGATTTGGACCAATAATACCATTGATTAGAACAAATAATTCCTGTGATTTTGTCATTTTCTTCCAGTGATTTGGACCAATAATACCATTGATTAGAACTAATAATTCCAGTGATTTGTCATTTTCTTCCAGTGATTTGGACCAATAATACCATTGATTAGAACGAATAATTCCAGTGATTTTGTCATTTTCTTCCAGTGATTTGGACCAATAATACCATTGATTAGAACTAATAATTCCTGTGATATGGAGGTGTTTGTGTCGCTTAGCTTAGCCGTCCAGCGACCACAGTGCACCTCTTTTTCTCTTTTCTTTGCATCATGTGCTGTATGGGGCCAATTGTTTTAAGTGCCATCCTGTCTGACACTGCAGTGCCACTGCTAGATGGGCCAGGTGTTTGTGTCGGCCACTTGGGTCGCTTAGCTTAGTCATCAAGCGACCTCGGTGCAAATTTTAGGACTAAAAATAGTATTGTGAGGTGTGAGGTGTTCAGAATAGACTGGAAATGAGTATAAATTGTGGTTATTGAGGTTAATAATACTATAGGATCAAAATTACCCCCAAATTCTATGATTTAAGCTGTTTTTGAGGGGGTTTTGAAAAAAAACACCCAAATCCGACAAAAAAATTTCAGGGAGGTTTTGCCAAAACGCGTCCGAATCCAAAACACGGCCGCGGAACCGAATCCAAAGCCAAAACACAAAACCCGAAAAATGTGCGGTGCACATCTCTAGTAAGCACAAATGGAAGAAATGTAGTGTTGAAAGGTCAATGTGTGTGGAACTACAAATTTTGTTTGGATTAATGTAATGTGTATAGATAAAATAATTAATTGCCAATGCCATATTGTACCATGTATAATGATTTATTTCAGGCTTGTAATGTGTAAATAAATATAATTTATACATATGTAAAAAAAAACATGAACAAAGAATATATACAGTATGGGATCCAGTCTTTAGGTAGACAGTAAGTAGGTCGACAATGTTTAGGTCGACCACTATTGGTCGACAGTAAGTAGGTCGAGATGGTTTCTAGGTAGACAGGGACTCTAGGTCGACATGCTCTAGGTAGACATGACAAAAGGTCAACATGAGTTTCTAATTTTTTTTTTTCATTTTTTAACTTTTTCATACTTAATAATCCACGTGGACTACAATTGGGAACAGTAACCTGTGAGGGGACACAGTGCACTAATTGGGGTTCCCGGTCACTGTATGGAGAAAACAACACCAAAAAAGTTTTAAAAAACAAACATGTCGACCTTTTCTCTTGTCGACCTAGTACATGTCGACCTAGAGTCCCTGTCGACCTAGAAACCATGTCAACCTACTTACTGTCGACCAATAGTTGTCGACCTAGACATTGTCGACCTAAGTCTAATCTACCTAACATACCACACCCATACAGTATATACACTACACAGCCATATACAGATGGACACAGAGACACACATTGGATGCCCTTTGATTCTCCTGTTTGGTATTTCTGTGTGATAGACAACATTACTTCTGTAAACCTTTACACTACTGATACACTGTAAACCTTTACACGGGGCATTAGCACACCTGATTAAGGTTTTATACCATGGGGTACCCATCCAGTGGATCATTTGTTTTTTATACATCTTTATTTTTCTTGGTTGTGCACCCACTAAAAATAAACCCCTTATGAGAGGAAACATGCTGGGTTTAAGAGCTGAGAGACACATCATTGTGATCCCGTATCCCCCGTTACAAGGGGTTCAGGAATTTGTGACAAATTTACTCTTGTGTGGACACTAACAGCATTTTAGATCATTGTGTAAGCAACTTTTGATACCTACCCTGTGAAATATTTATAACATTCTATTAACTTTGGCCTTATTTTTCTTGGGTGTTTCTTATTGGTGTGAAGGTGTACTTGTAAAGCCCCGAAAAGAATTCAAAGGTTCAGACATTTTATGGGATGGATTCAGTATGGGATCCCAGCAGTCAGGAGACCAACTCCAGAATCCTAACAGCCGGAATCCTGACAGCTGGAATCCTGTCAGCGAGCGCAGTGAGTCCCCTCGTGGGCTCGCTGTACTTACCACGCTCCTGGCCCAGTGGCGTCACACTATTCTTTTCCTCCTCGGGTGGTGGCGTGGACCACCACCTGATGGGAAATACCAGGCTTCTGTCGTGATTCCAGCCATCGGCATTTACACATTTTTTGGGATTCCAGCGTCGGGATCCTGAATGCCGGGATCCCGATCCCTATGGGATATTGTTAGGACTAGAGATTTGATTTTGGTGTCGGATCTGTATATCCCTTGTGTTTCGGACAGAGCCGGCCCTATCCAATATGATGCCCTAGGCAAGATTTTGTCTGGAGCCCCCTAGCACTGCCGCTATTTCCACCTCTGACCCAGCACCCCTTTCCCAGTACCATAACCCCTCACTCATAGCAATCCTCCCTATATTTTATACTCCCTATATTTTAAATAGGTACAGTGTGCACAAAAGGGTTGTGATCTTGCTGGGAAGGAGCATGGCTACACAATAGTACCTCCAATTCAAATCACACCACATAGTAATGTGACTTTATTCCCATTATATCATGTGATAGTGTCCCTTATTCAGATGACATCACACTGTAGTACCACTTTACCGTATGTACAGTCATATTAGACTACACAGTAGTGCCCTTTCTATACATTATGCCAGAGCACCTTATACACATAATGTCACACATTAGTAATGCCTTTATACACCTAATACCACACAGTAATGCCCTTTACACATATGACACACATTATTGATGTCCTTACAAACATAATATGCGTTATATATTTGCCATCCTTTATTAATGCCCTTTTACACATAATGCCCCTTACACATATGCCGCACATTATTAATGCATTTATACACATGGCACACATAATGCTCCTTACATATATGCCGAACACTATTGCACAATCAACCCACCCACATACGGCACTCACATGGCCACTAACACTGTAATCTCTGCCTCTGCTTGGATACATATGTGTCCTCATACATCTTGCCTCAATGCGCCATGCAGCAAGAGATGCCTGGGGTAAGTAAGCTGGCAACCTCCAACCAGCTCTGCTAATGCCGGGCACATATTTTTTTGCTTTAAATGTGACTTATTTGCATTGCTGTGACTAGGATGCACAAGCAGCTTCAGCTGATTAACATAAAATGCAGCATACCTTTATTCTGTGTGCGTCTGTGGCTGTAACTGCATATTAAATACTACAGTATGTTACAGTGATTTCCAGGAAAACACTGTAGCATAGCATTTTGTATGCAGATACAGCCGTAGTCGCACACAGATAGGCATGCTGCATATCATTTTAATCAGCAGAAGCTACTTGTGCCCTTTGGCATTCCAAATGCCCTAGGCATTTGTCTGTTTGCATATGCATTAGGGCCGGATCTGATTTTGGATCTGTATTTGGTTTTGCCAAAACTGCCCTTGTGAATTTTGATTTTGGTATTGGAACTTTATTTTTGTCAAAAAATCATAAAAACAGCTAAAATCACAGAATTCAGTATCATTAACCTAAATAACATTAACTTCCAGTCACTAACAGTGAATTTTGACCACCTCACATCTCACAGTATTGTTGTCATCCAGTTTAGGTGAAAGGCTGCAGTGAGCTGGCTGGTTACTAACCAACAGGACAGAGTCACAAATACACTGCAGTTTGCAGCACATCTATCAAACATTGCCAAACAGAAAAGAAAAGTGGTGCAAGGTGGAAGAGTTCTTGGGATACCCCCTCCCCCCCCCCCCCCCCGACCTATGATGGATATTAAAAAGGACATGCACAGTTTAACAAACCAAGTGCTTCTGTGACAGGAAATTACACTTTTGTTGCTGAAGAGCTTGCTTGGTTTGGGCCCCCACAAATCAGTGTTTTGGAAGGACCACTTCCATTCACTAATTAGGAGGTTGATGATGTGGGTTTACATTATAATTTTGTAAAATAAATTTCATGTACTCGCTGCACATGTCGTAACATGGAGGAGGTGCCTAGGTGGCCAAAGTCCCTACCTCTACTAACTTTGGCCTCACAAATGAGCAGATGCCTTCACAAACCATTGTCAGGATTTGGGTAAAAACAATCCAACACCCAAGAGGTGGCTTTTTTGGGGCTAATGCCCTGGCATCACAATGGCTTTCTTCTATCATGGTTAAGAACTGCAGCAACTGGTGGCTGACTTACACAAACAACATCATCAACATCCTCATCTTTAGTGTCAGATAGTAGTAGTACACACATCTCCCTTTCATCCTGTTCTACAGAAGCTTCCTCAATTTCTAATACAGTATGTCCCCATTGTCATCTCTAGTTGTACTTTACCCACATGTGCACATGGTGCAAAAATGGCTGAAGAAGGCTAAAAAGGCTTCTCTATCAGGTCAGTGATATATATATATATATATATATATATATACAAACAAATATAGAAAACCACAGCACTCGCCACCCCAGAAGCGGGGTCCAGTGTCTGCACTCACCACTCATAGGGTGGGGTGCATGCAGCCCATGGCCACCTACCCAAAGCTTGCTATGGTGAGTGCTGAACTCTCTGTTTGTATATATTTGGGTTGGTGGCCATGGGCTGCATGCACCCCACCCTATGAGTGGTGAGTGCAGACACTGCACCCCGCTTCTGGGGTGGCGAGTGCTGTGGTTTTCTATATTTGTTTGTATATTATGGGGTTAATCTTTAGTTAACTCTTATTAACCGTGGTCACAGGCCTTTTCATGCACCCCTGTGTAATCTCAATTGTTCTAAACCTGTTAGCTGCTCCTTAGTAATTTATCGGCCAGTGTCAGGTGACTAGTATGCCTTTAAAAGCCACTAGATATGTGGCAGGCATACATTAAACTTAGTGGGCATATTTGCAGTTATATTATGTGTGATACAGTTGCCAGGTTTTAATTTTTAAGGCTTTGTGGTAGTGTAGGACATGCATGAAGGTGGGGTACCTTGGCGAGCGGTATACAGGCTTCCGTGCATTGGCCAATTCACTAACTAAACCCCCATCATTTATTTATTGATGTTGTGAGGACAAGTGAGCTTGCTATGGTGAGTGCTGAATTTTCTATTTGTAAATAAATAAATATATATATATATATATATATAAATTCCCCCCCACCCCCTTCCCCAATTCTATTTGTGGCTTTCACTGGAGTTGAACCTGTAGTTAAACAGCGCACCCCTGGATGAACAACGCAGCATCCCTGGGGACGGGCCACCTATGGTGTCACACAAAATGTGTATGATACACTGCGGTCTGACCGGCAGTGTCACTTTAAAATAATAGTATAGTACACTGGGGTTAGCACAAAGAAGAAAAAAAATGAAATAAATATATATGTGTGTGTGTGTGTGTGTGTGTGTGTGTGTGTCTGTGTGTGTGTGTGTGTGTGTGTGTGTGTGTGTGTATTAATTTTTTTTTATATACACTGAGGGTCATACCCCTAGATTGACAGAGCACTCCTGGATGGACAACACAGCACGTTGTGACTGGACAAATGCCACCATTGCGAATAACTGACATAGAAATGGAGCACTACATACCACTGATGTCAGAGGTGAACGTCAGCTACAAATGTGCATGAGGGCCAGCCAACATGTTACAGTGGAGCAGCTCACCAACAAAATGAACCTGGGGGCTACCAGACTTTTGTCTATAATGACAGTTCAGTCGTCTAGCTGCTGTCCATGCTGTACACGATGGTCACTCTGGTTATTAGCTGATGGTCATAATTATGTGGCTCGGCCATGTGTATGTATATATATATATATATATATATTTGTGTGGTCATCTGGCGCTCTGGATAATCAAGGGTAAAGTGCCGAGATGGACCCAAGGAGGATTATCCACTCTCTCTCTCTCTCTCTCTCTCTATATATATATATATATATATATATATATATGTATACAAAACAGAAAAAGACTGCAGCACTCGGGGACTAATAGAAAGTCAGTGTATTAGGCAATACATAACATCCATCGACGTTTCGGGAAATTTAACCCCTTTCTCAAGATGTAAGGATATCAAAAAAGAAAGGAAAATCCCACTCACCTTTAAAAGAAGAGGAAGAGCCTGCCACGACACCCGTGCGTGCATTCCCTAGCCTCCAGGTCCGGCATGGGGGAGGGCGTCAGGAGATGATGCAGCATTACGTCCGCGCTGAGCCCGGCGTCTGTTGCCTGGCAACGCCTGGCGCTTGGCGTGCAGACCAGCGGCTGGGGAAAGAAAGAGGAACAGAGGGGACAGCGCTTTAAAAATAAAAAATAAAAACCAACGAGATTATCACATAACAACTTGAAGTTGTGACCAAGCAAAAGTCTGTTAAGTGCAGCCAGGTAATAATCACAATCCACTAGACGGCACCAGTGAAGTAAAGGAGCTAGTAGTACCTGCATGCAGGAGGGAGGGGGATGGCTGTGCAACTAAGTAGCTTAAGCAGTATAACCCATAAAGAAGATCAACAGAGCAAATTATACCAAGGGGCAGGTTTTATGCATCCCCAGCCCCAATAGAGCTAATATCGCTATGCATAATAAATAAAGTCAAGTCCCAAGGTGTCGGCGCACCCCTTAGTCCCACTTAACGTGGAGCCAGTCCCTGGCCAAACTATGCCAAACAGTGACCGGTATCGTCCTCGGCAGTTATCCGAAAATGCTCCACATAATTCTTTCATTGAGGCACGCGGGATGGAGCCCGTAGATCCAGGACGCCTCTTTGCGGAGCAATAAGCCATCACGATCGCCCCCCCCCCCCCCCCCCCCCCCGAGTAGACTTGGGGACGTGATCGATGATTATGTGCTTGAGATCTCCCAGTGTGTGTTTAGCCTCCTGGAAATGCCTGGCCACTGGTTGATCAGAAGGGGACCCTGCGATGGTGGCCTTAATGGCCGAGCAGTGGAGGGCCATGTGTTCCCTCAGAGTCCTGATTGTCTTCCCTACATAACAAAAGTTGCTGGGACATATGATGAGGTAAATAATATATGTAGAGGTGCAGGAGACGACGTGCCGAATGGAGATTTTTCTACCCGTATAGGGTAGAATGAAGGAAGACCCGGTGATCACATGGCTGCATGTGGTACACCCTAAACAACGGTAGCAGCCTGGTCTTATTGATAGAAAAGTCCCCTTCGGAGATTTAGAGAAGTTGGAGATGTCCTTGTGTACCACCAGGTCTTTGATGTTGCGACCTCTCCTGTAGCACATCATGGGGGTGGTATGCTTGAATGGAAGAGAGGTGTCTGTGAAGACTATGGGCCAGAGGGCTCTGTTTGCTCTATTTAAAATAGGGCTGGAGGTATCAAAGGTCGTAGTCCATGGGATTCTGTCACCCAGAGATCTGGAGGTGGGGCGTAGCAGTTCGTCCCATTTTTTTTGCAACACCTCCCTTTTGGTGTGGACCAGAGCCGTCTTATCGTATCCCCTTTCTGTAAACTTAGTGACCATCTTGTCCAGTTCCCACTCAGTCTTATCTGGCTGATTGCAAATGCGTGCCGCTCTTAACATTTGAGATCTTGGTAGACCCTGCTTCAGAGGGCGAGGGTGGTGGCTATTGGCACGTAACAGGGTATTGTTATCAGTTGGTTTACTGTAAATGTTGGTCAGAAGTTTCCCTGCGCTCAAAGACACCAAAACATCAAGATAATTAATAGACGTTGAGGACCACTGGCAAGTGATCCTAATGGGAGAGGGTCTGGTGTTGATAAAGTCCAATAGACGTACAAGTGCCAGCTCTCCTCCAGTCCAGAGAATGAATATATCATCGATGTATCTGGTAAAATGAGCGATGGACTGGGCAACCATAGGGTCCTGGAAAAACATAGATGACTCCTACTGCAACATAAAGATGTTGGCATAGGATGGTGCCATGTTACTTCCCATGGCACAGCCAGATTTTTGTTGGTAAAATCTGCCATCGAAGAGGAAGAAGTTCCTGGTTAAGGTCAGCTACAACAAGGTCATGAACAGGTCTAAGTCCACGTCCCGCATGGTTTCTTTGCGTAAGAAAGACCTCATAGCATTCAAACCCCCTTCATGGGGGATGCTAGTGTACAGGCTACAGGTGTCATGCTGCATCATCTCCTGGTGCCCTCCCCCATGCCGGATCTGGAGGTTCGGGAATGCACGCACAGGTGTCATGGCGGGCTCTTCCTCTTCTTTTAAAGGTGAGTGGGATTTTCCTTTCCTTTTTGATATCCTTACATCTTGAGAAAGGCGTTACATTCTCCGAAACATTGATGGATGTTATGTATTGCCTAATACACTGACTTTCTATTAGTCCCCGCGTGCCGCAGTCTTTTTCTGTTTTGTGTTCATGCCTCTCTGAGGGCACCGGGGCATTTTGTGTTATTTATGGGAGTGCCGGGCTGTTTGTACAGATATATATATGTATATATATATATATATACATACACATATATATCTATATATATTAGTGATGAGCGGGTTCGGTTTCTCGGAAACAGAACCCCCCCGAACTTTACCCTTTTTACACGGGTCCGAGCCATACTCGGATTCTCCCGTATGGCTCGGTTAACCCAAGCGTGCCCGAACGTCATCATCCCGCTGTCGGATTCTCGTGAGATTCGGATTCTATATAAGCAGCCGCGCGTCGCCGCCATTTTCACACGTGCATTGAGATTGATAGGGAGAGGACGTGGCTGGCGTCCTCTCCGTTTATAATTGTAGAAGAGACAGTTGATTGCTTGTTTTATTACTAATTGTGGGGAGGATTGGGGAGCAGCTGTTAGGACTCGGAGTAGAGTGCAGAGTTTTGCTGATAGTGACCACCAGTTTTTTTTATCCGTTCCCTGCCTGAAAAAAACGCTCCATACCATATCTGTGCTCAGTGTGCTGCATGATATATCTGTGCTGAGTGCTCACACTGCTTAATTGTGGGGACTGGGGAGCAGCTATAGCAGGAGTACAGTGCACAGTTTTGCTGACAGTGACCACCAGTATACGTTTGTCTGCCTGAAAAACACTCCTGTGGTGGCTTTTTTTTATACTAGTTTAGCAGTCTGCTGACAGTGTCCACCAGGTCCATTATACTGTATATTGACAACAAATCACAAAAAACACATAAAAATAAATAAAATTATACATAAACAGGACCACAATATAATAATATAAAACTGAGGTTCCAGGAACCTCTAAATTAAGCAGTAAATTGAACCTTAATTGGGTATACTCAGAGGGCCGTCACAGTACCTATGTTAAAGGATAATTCTTTTTTAGCTGTTTAGCTACATGAAGTTTTCTTGCCAAGATGTAAAAAGGCACGACAGTACTTAGCACAATTGTGCATATAGGTGTCCTCACTTTATAATTTATTTTCCAATTGGGAAAAGTTCATCACTTGCCAATTTTAGTGTGGACTGTGCAGAGGTAAGCAGTAAAGGGATAGCTGTTACTCACAAACTGGACGGTATTTTCTCTTGTTGTACCGCAATGGTACCGGCGTGCATAGCCGCTCTCTATCACCCTTAGCACGGGTGAGACATCCGTCAGCGGTAGGACTCGTCCGTGGCGTGAGTAGTTGGTAGCGTCAGCTAAACGACCGCTCTCTCCTCCGGCAAAGTGTGAGTATACCGGTACAGCGTGTTCCACTCTCAGTATTGGTGGAATGATGTTCACCAAATTCAGGTGTTCCCAGTGTGATCCGAGGGAAGAAGCCGCCTGGGGTGCGGAGAAACGCGTTGAGGATACAGAGAGAAGGAGCCCCAGTACCTACTGCCAATAAGAACTGAAGTGTGTCCTCCCAGCAGCTTATCAAAAACCATTGCCGGTAATTGCTACACTTTCTAGCGTGACTGATTCATTTAGTCCCTCGGATCACACTGGGAACACCTGAATTTGGTGAACATCATTCCACCAATACTGAGAGTGGAACACGCTGTACCGGTATACTCACACTTTGCCGGAGGAGAGAGCGGTCGTTTAGCTGACGCTACCAACTACTCACGCCACGGACGAGTCCTACCGCTGACGGATGTCTCACCCGTGCTAAGGGTGATAGAGAGCGGCTATGCACGCCGGTACCATTGCGGTACAACAAGAGAAAATACCGTCCAGTTTGTGAGTAACAGCTATCCCTTTACTGCTTACCTCTGCACAGTCCACACTAAAATTGGCAAGTGATGAACTTTTCCCAATTGGAAAATAAATTATAAAGTGAGGACACCTATATGCACAATTGTGCTAAGTACTGTCGTGCCTTTTTACATCTTGGCAAGAAAACTTCATGTAGCTAAACAGCTAAAAAAGAATTATCCTTTAACATAGGTACTGTGACGGCCCTCTGAGTATACCCAATTAAGGTTCAATTTACTGCTTAATTTAGAGGTTCCTGGAACCTCAGTTTTATATTATTATATTGTGGTCCTGTTTATGTATAATTTTATTTATTTTTATGTGTTTTTTGTGATTTGTTGTCAATAAATTGGTTTAATTTTTATCATTGTGTTCACCAATTGGTATTAAGCGCCGACCTGGTAATTTTCCTAATTGCTTTGTTTGTTGAGGAGGCCGGCTACCTCCTCACCAGGTGGCAGCTAATCCCAGGGTGCACACACACACAGGCCTGCCAGCGCCACTATTACCTCTTTTTCCTTTTTTTGCTGCCATTATACTGTATATAGCAGTACGGTAGGCCACTGCTGTACCTACCTCTGTGTCGTCACTTGTCGTCCATAAGTATACTATCCATCCATCTACATTGTATACCTGTGGTGCCTTTTAGTTGTGCGCATTCCACCTCGTGCTGAAGCTGCTGCCACTAGTCATGGCCGAGACGATGAAATGCCATCAACGTCGTCTGCCAAGGCCGATGCACAATGTCATAGTACAGAGCATTTAAAATCCAAAACATAAAAGATCAGTAAAATGACTCAAAAATCAAAATTAAAAGCGTCTGAGGAGAAGCGTAAACTTGCCAATATGCCATTTACGACACGGAGTGGCAAGGAACGGCTGAGGCCCTGGCCTATGTTCATGGCTAGTGGTTCAGCTTCACATGAGGATGGAAGCACTCATCCTCTCGCTAGAAAAAAGAAAAAACTTAAGCTGGCAAAAGCACAGCAAAGAACTGTGCGTTCTTCGAAATCACTAATCCCCAAGGAGAGTCCAATTGTGTCGGTTGCGATGCCTGACCTTCCCAACACTGGACGGGAAGAGCTTGCGCCTTCCACCATTTGCACGCCCCCTGCAAGTGCTGGAAGGAGCACCCGCAGTCCAGTTCCTGATAGTCAAATTGAAGATGTCAGTGTTGAAGTACACCAGGATGAGGATATGGGTGTTGCTGGCGCTGGGGAGGAAATTGACAAGGAGGATTCTGATGGTGAGGTGGTTTGTTTAAGTCAGGCACCCGGGGAGACGCCTGTTGTCCGTGGGAGGAATATGGCCATTGACATGCCTGGTCAAAATACAAAAAAATCAGCTCTTCGGTGTGGAATTATTTCAATACAAATGCGGACAACAGGTGTCAAGCCGTGTGTTGCCTTTGTCAAGCTGTAATAAGTAGGGGTAAGGACGTTAACCACCTCGGAACATCCTCCCTTATACGTCACCTGCAGCGCATTCATCATAAGTCAGTGACAAGTTCAAAAACTTTGGGCGACAGTGGAAGCAGTCCACTGACCAGTAAATCCCTTCCTCTTGTAACCAAGCTACTGCAAACCACACCACCTACTCCCTCAGTGTCAATTTCCTCCTTACCCAGGAAAGCCAATAGTCCTGCAGGCCATGTCACTGGCAAGTCTGACGAGTCCTCTCCTGCCTGGGATTCCTCCGATGCATCCTTGAGTGCAACGCCTACTGCTGCTGGCGCTGCTGTTGTTGCTGCTGGGAGTCGATCGTCATCCCAGAGGGGAAGTCGGAAGACCACTTGTACTACTTCCAGTAAGCAATTGACTGTACAACAGTCCTTTGCGAGGAAGATGAAATATCACAGCAGTCATCCTGCTGCAAAGCGGATAACTGAGGCCTTGGCAGCCTGGGCGGTGAGAAACGTGGTTCCGGTATCCATCGTTAATTCAGAGCCAACTATAGACTTGATTGAGGTACTGTGTCCCCGGTACCAAATACCATCTAGGTTCCATTTCTCTAGGCAGGCGATACCGAAAATGTACACAGACCTCAGAAAAAGACTCACCAGTGTCCTAAAAAATGCAGTTGTACCCAATGTCCACTTAACCACGGACATGTGGACAAGTGGAGCAGGGCAGACTCAGGACTATATGACTGTGACAGCCCACTGGGTAGATGTATTGCCTCCCGCTGCAAGAACAGCAGCGGCGGCGCCAGTAGCAGCATCTCGCAAACGCCAACTCGTTCCTAGGCAGGCTACGCTTTGTATCACCGCTTTCCAGAATACGCACACAGCTGAAAACCTCTTACGGCAACTGAGGAAGATCATCGCAGAATGGCTTACCCCAATTGGACTCTCCTGGGGATTTGTGACATCGGACAACGCCAGCAATATTGTGCGTGCATTACATCTGGGCAAATTCCAGCACGTCCCATGTTTTGCACATACCTTGAATTTGGTTGTGCAGAATTATTTAAAAAACGACAGGGGCGTGCAAGAGATGCTGTTGGTGGCCCGAAGAATTGCGGGCCACTTTCGGCATTCAGGCACCGCGTAAAGAAGACTGGAGCACCACCAAAAATACCTGAACCTGCCCTGCCATCATCTGAAGCAAGAGGTGGTAACGAGGTGGAATTCAATCCTCTATATGCTTCAGAGGATGGAGAAGCAGCAAAAGGCCATTCAAGCCTATACATCTGGCCACTATATAGGCAAAGGAGGTGGAATGCACCTGTCTCAAGCGCAGTGGAGAATGATTTCAACGTTGTGCAAGGTTCTGCAACCCTTTGAACTTGCCACACGTGAAGTCAGTTCAGACACTGCCAGCCTGAGTCAGGTCATTCCCCTCATCAGGCTTTTGCAGAAGAAGCTGGAGACATTGAAGGAGGAGCTAAAACAGAGCGATTCCGCTAGGCATGTGGGACTTGTGGATGGAGCCCTTCATTCGCTTAACCAGGATTCACGGGTGGTCAATCTGTTGAAATCAGAGCACTACATTTTGGCCACCGTGCTCGATCCTAGATTTAAAACCTACGTTGTATCTCTCTTTCCGGCAGACACAAGTCTGCAGGGGTTCAAAGACCTGCTGGTGAGAAAAATGTCAAGTCAAGCGGTACGTGACCCGTCAACAGCTCCTCCTTCACATTCTCCCGCAACTGGGGGTGCGAGGAAAAGGCTAAGAATTCCGAGCCCACCCGCTGGCGGTGATGCAGGGCAGTCTGGAGCGAGTGCTGACATCTGGTCCGGACTGAAGGACCTGGCAACGATTACTGACATGTCGTCTACTGTCACTGCATATGATTCTCTCACCATTGAAAGAATGGTGGAGGATTATATGAGTGACCGCATCCAAGTAGGCACGTCAGACAGTCCGTACGTATACTGGCAGGAATAAAAGGCAATTTGGAGGCCCTTGCAGAAACTGGCTTTATTCTACCTAAGTTGCCCTCCCTCCAGTGTGTACTCCGAAAGAGTGTTTAGTGCAGCCGCTCACCTTGTCAGCAATCGGCCTACGAGGTTACTTCCAGAAAATGTGGAGAAGATGATGTTCATTAAAATAAATTATAATCAATTCCTCCGTGGAGACATTCACCAGCAGCAATTGCCTCCAGAAAGTACACGGGGACCTGAGATGGTGGATTCCAGTGGGGACGAATTAATAATCTGTGAGGAGGGGGATGTACACAGTGAAAGGGGTGATGAATCGGAGGATGAGGAGGAGGTGGACATCTTGCCTCTGTAGAGCCAGTTTGTGCAAGGAGAGATTGATTGCTTCTTTTTTGGTGGGGGCCCAAACCAACCAGTCATTTCAGTCACAGTCGTGTGGCAGACCCTGTCACTGAAATGATGGGTTCGTTAAAGTGTGCATGTCCTGTTTATACAAGATAAGGGTGGGTGGGAGGGCCCAAGGACAATTCCATCTTGCACCTCTTTTTTCTTTCATTTTTCTTTGCGTCATGTGCTGTTTGGGGAGTATTTTTTTTGAAGGGCCATCCTGCGTGATACTGCAGTGCCACTCCTAGATGGGCCAGATGTTTGTGTCGGCCACTTGGGTCGCTTATCTTAGTCACACAGCTACCTCATTGCGCCTCTTTTTTTCTTTGCATCATGTGCTGTTTGGGGAGTATTTTTTTGAAGGGCCATCCTGCGTGACACTGCAGTGCCACTCCTAGATGGGCCAGGTGTTTGTGTCGGCCACTTGTGTCGCTTAGCGTAGTCACACAGCGACCTTGATGCGCCTCTTTTTTTCTTTGCATCATGTGCTGTTTGGGGACTATTTTTTTGAAGGGCCATCCTGCGTGACACTGCAGTGCCACTCCTAGATGGGCCAGGTGTTTGTGTCGGCCACTTGTGTCGCTTAGCTTAGTCACACAGCGACCTTGGTGCACCTCTTTTTTTCTTTGCATCATGTGCTGTTTGGGGAGTATTTTTTTGAAGTGCCATCCTGTCTGACACTGCAGTGCCACTCCTGGATGGGCCAGGTGTTTGTGTCAGCCACTTGGGTCGCTTAGCTTAGTCACACAGCTACCTCATTGCGCCTCTTTTTTTCTTTGCATCATGTGCTGTTTGGGGACAATTTTTTTGACGGGCCATCCTGCGAGACACTGCAGTGCCACTCCTAGATGGGCCAGGTGTTTGTGTCGGCCACTTGGGTCGCTTAGCTTAGCCATCCAGCGACCTCGGTGCAAATTTTAGGACTAAAAATAATATTGTGAGATGTGAGGTGTTCAGAACAGACTGAAAATGAGTGGAAATTATGGTTATTGAGGTTAATAATACTTTGGGATCAAAATGACCCCCAAATTCTATGATTTAAGCTGTTTTTGAGGGTTTTTTGAAAAAAACACCCGAATCCAAAACACACCCGAATCCGACAAAAAATTTTCGGTGAGGTTTTGCCAAAACGCGTCCGAATCCAAAACACGGCCGCGGAACCGAACCCAAAAACAAAACACAAAACCCGAAAAATTTCCGGTGCACATCACTAATATATATATATATATATATATATATATGTGTGTGTATATATATATATATAGATATATACAGGTTGAGTATCCCATATCCAAATATTCCGAAATACGAAATATTCCGAAATACGGACTTTTTTGAGCGAGAGTGAGATAGTGAAATCTTTGTTTTCTGTGGCTCAATGTACACAAACTTTGTTTAAAACACAAAGTTATTAAAATATTGTATTAAATAACCTTCAGGCTGTGTGTATAAGGTGTATATGAAACATAAATTAATTGTGTGAATGTACACACACTTTGTTTAATGCACAAAGTTATTAAAAATATTGGCTAAAATGACATTCAGGCTGTGTGTATAAGGTGAATATGACACATAAATGTATTCTGTGCTTAGACTTGGGTCTCATCTCCATGATATCTCATTATGGTATGCAATTATTCCAAAATACGGAAAAATCCGATATCCAAAATACCTCTGGTCCCAAGCGTTTTGGATAAGGGAGACTCAACCTGTATACTGAAAAGAAACAGCACTCTAAAAAGGTTATTTCAAATAAGTGTTGCCAGTTCCATATTGCAGTAATATACACACTCACTTTTCTTATTTATAGAAAAAAAAGGCTCCAAAACAGCCAAACTACTTCCCATGTCACCAGCATGGCCCGGAGCTGTCCACGCTCCAATTGGTCCAAATACTGTGACAGTGTGGGTGGAGACCAAAATGTAAACAAATCCGCCCCCGACTTAAACACCAGGTGAGAGTAAGCCACATTACTTCTATCACATTACACCTCCCTGAGGTGTGACATTGCTATGAACAGGTAAACAGTACCCGGATCAGCATATTAGAGAGGTGTGAAAAAGAACACCAGTTCCTGGACTTTTAGAATATATACAAAACCTAACTACACCATTTAGTGCAAAACAGCTCTATAAAGTGTAATGTTGGTGGGACGTGAAAAAGGCTGTGATACATCTAACAGTGGCCACCAGCATAGACAATAAATATAAAGAAATTATCAGGTGCAGAAGCAAAGTAGGTGCATGCCCCAGAGAACCTTTTATCCTTCTCTTATTGGGAGTCAAATATAAATGTCCTTTCATACAGCACCCGGTATTCCCTGGACGTCTCCCATCCAGGTACTGGCCGGGCCCATCACTGCTTAGCTTCCAAGATCAGACAGGTATTGGGCATTTCCAGTGAGGTCTGGCTGTAGTAAATAGATTCAAAATCCTAGGCACACATTGACTGTATGTAGGTCATGCACCTTCCTGTTCTCCTCCACCAGGTATAGCTAAATAAATGACACTCGGCGGTGCCCCAATGTAAATAGCAAAACAACTTCAATTAAGCAGTACCTTAGACACACAGCAGTGTCATCACATCATTATATCCAGTTAAGGCGTATATGGTGATGCGCAATAAAGAGTCTAAATACTACTAATTGTGGACAGGGCTAAAGAGTCATTTGTGAAGTATTATTATAGTTAATACAGTCATATTCGTCAAGGGTGAAACATCAAAACATAGGATATATCCCTTCAAAGACAGCATCCGAGATGGAAATCTTCATTCTGACAATTGGGGGATAAGCATCGTAGCCTGTGGATCCATTGTAGTTCCCTCTCTATCAGGATCCTGTCCCTATCCCCTCCCCTTCTGAGCGGAGGTATATGGTCAATAATGCAGCATTTGAGTTGATTAATAGTGTGATTAGCTGCTCTGATGTGTCTTGCTACTGGTAAATTAATTAGTTCTTTCAAATCAGTACTGGTGTTAAGGCTTTTCTTGATGGAGGAGTGATGTTGTCTTAATCTCTCTTTCATCATTCTGCTAGTCTTGTCAACATAAAGTAGATTACATGAACATATCAAAACATACACCAAGAATCTGCTGTTACAGTCAAGTTGGTGTTTTATGGTATACTTTTTATTGTCCCTTGGGTTCAAGAAATGATTACCCACCAATAAAAATTGACAGTTGGAGCATCCTGTGCAGCGGAATACTCCTGTCTTTAATTTCAACCAAGATGTCATGGATATCATACTTTTCTTTGAAAAGTCCACAACTACCAATAAGTCTTTCAGGTTTGGCCCACGTTTATATTCGGTTCTCGGAAGAAGATTTTGGAGCATTGGCATCAGATCACTAGTGATCCAGCTTTAGCCAAGAATATGGTTGATTATCCCCGCTTTGCATATAAATGTGGACTGAACCTGAAAGACTTATTGGTGTTAGGTGCCGCGGTCCGCGGCGCCGCTCGGTCTGCTTCCGAGCGACGCTCAAGGCCGCCGCACCTCCCTTCCTGCCCACCCGACGCCTAGCAACGCCAGGACGCCGTGCGCGCTGAGCCGCCGGGTCCCTGGCAATGCCAGGACGCCATGCGCGCTGAGCCGCCGGGTCCCTGGCAATGCTGGGACGCCGTGCGCGCGTAGCCGCCGGACCCTTAGCAACGGGGACGCCACAGACGAACCGCGTTCCCCATTGCTTCCTATCAATCAATACACCTGTTAGCTCTGGTCGTGCAGCAGGGCAGCTGCACGACATTACTAATTAAGCTTTGCTGCAGCTTTTGGAGGGCTCCCTGTTATATTCTCCCTCACTACCTGGCACAGACGCCGGTGATAGCTTCCTGTATGCTGTTCCTGCCTTGTAACGTCTGTTCCTGGTCAGCTGTATCTGGTCGATCCTGCTCCCTGTGCTCCTGAGTCCTGGAGTTCTGAAGCCGGTCCTGGGAATCCTTCCTGTTCAAGTGAACCTGTTGCAGTCATCTGGGGGTTCTCGTTTGTTGGGGTTCTCTGCCGGTTTCGTGAGTATCGGCTTCTGCCGCGTGTTGCGGCCTAGGCCGCTTAGTCCTTTTGGTACTTTTTGTATTGGTGGTTTTTGCAGAGGTTTCCGCTTTTCACTGTCCTCCCCGGAACTCGGCGGTGCCGTGTGGGGGAGTGGACAGTGATATCTTTTGTTGTACTTTTCCTTTGGCGGCGTGCCGCACATATATTTAGTTTTAGGGTAGTTAGTAGCCCCTAGCTTCTGTTTGCTTTAGTTAGAGGTCCCCTTGTTATTATCCTGTCTCGGTTCACGCTTTGTCTCACTCTAAGACCTGGGGGCATCGGAGTTGGGCAGACCTAATCCGCCCTTCAAACGCGGCTGCCGTGGGCCCAAGAAACCATAGTCACTCAGGCGTGAACTGACCACACGGGTAAAACAATGGAGGTAGGGTGCTAGGGGCTATTCCCGTTCCCTCCCTATTTCAGAGTCACGTCCTGGTGCTCTGGACTCACTTCGCAACATCTTTCTAGTTCTGAGCATCAGGAACGTAACAATTGGTAGTCAACTAGGCCCCAAAGAGCACAAAATGCAAATAAAAAAAGAGGTGCACCGAGTTCGCTGGTTGACTAAGCTAAGTGACACAAGTGGGTGGCACAAAAACCTGGCCCATCTAGGAGTGGCACTGCAGTGGCAGACAGGATGGCACTTTTAAAAACTAGGCCCCAAAGAGCACATAATGCAAAGAAAAAAAAAGGTGCACCGAGGTCGCTGGGTGACTAAGCTAAGTGACAGAAGCGTGTGACACAAACACCTGTCCCATCTAGATGTGGCACTGCACTGTCAGACATGATAGCAGTTTTAAAAATTAAGCCCCAAACAGAACATGATGCAAAGAAAAAAATAAGAGGTGCAAGATGGAATTGTCCTTGGGCTCTCCCACCCACCCTTATGTTGTATAAACAGGACATGCACACTTTAACGAATCAGTCATTTCAGCGTCAGGGTCTGCCACACGACTGTAGCTAAAATGATTGGTTTGTTTGGGCCCCCACAAAAAAAAAGCAATTAATCTCCCCACCAAAAAAGAAGCAATTCATATCTTGTGTCTGCCGGAAAGAGAGATACAACGTAGGCTTTAAACCTAGAATCGAGCACTGTGGCCAAAATGTAGTGATCTGATTTCAACAGATTTACCACCCTTGAATCCTGGCAAAGCGAAGGAAGGGCTCCATCCACAAGTCCCACGTACTTAGTGGAATCGCTCTGTCTTAGCTCCTCCTTCAATTTTTCCAGCTGCTTCTGCAAAAGCCTGATGAGGGGAATGACCTGACTCAAGTTGGCAGTTTCTGAACTGACTTCACGTGTGGCAAGTTTAAAGGGTTGGAGAACCTTGCACATGATGTAAATCATTCTCCATTGCGCTTGAGTCAGGTGCATTCCCTCTCCTTTGCCTACTGTATATCGTAGGTGGATGTATAGGCTTGAATATCCTTTTGTTGCTCCTCCATCCTCTGAAGCATATAGAGTGTTGAATTCCACCTCATTACCACCTCTTGCATCAGATGATGGCAGGGCAGGTTCAGGAGTGATGGCGCTCCAGTCTTCGGCACTCGGTGGCTGAATGCCGAAAATGGCCTGCAATTTTTAGGGCCACCGACAGCATCTTCTACACGCCCCTGTCATTTTAAAAAAAAATCTGTACCACCAAGTTAATTGTACGTGCAAAACATGGGACGTGCTGGAATTTGCCCAGATGTAATGCACGCACAATATTGGTGGGGTTGTGCGATATCACATATCCCCAGGAGAGTCTAAGTGGGTTACCTCAGTTTCCGTAAGAGGTTGTCAGCGGTGTGCCTCTTACGGAAACTGGTGATACACAGCGTAGCCTTCCTAGGAATTAGCTGGCATTTATGAGATGCTGCTACTGGTGCCGCTGCTGTTGTTGCTGTGGGAGGCAATACATCTACCCAGTGGGCTGTCACAGTCATGTAGTCCTTAATTTTCCCTGCTCCACTTGTTCACATGTCCGTTGTTAAATGGACACTGGGTACAACTGCATTTTTGAGGACACTGAGGACACTTTTCTTAATGTCCCTGTACAGTCCGGGAATCGCTTTCATAGTGAAGTGAAATCTAGATGGGATTTGGTACCAGGGATACAGTTCCTCCATCAATTGCCTAAATCCCACTGCACCAATGGCGGATACCGGATGCATGTCTAACACCAACATAGCTGTCAAGGCCTCAGTTATCCGCTTTGCAACCCGATGACTGCTGTCATATTTCATTTTCCTCGCAAAGAACTGTTGGACAGTCAATTGCTTAGTTGAAGTAGTACGAGTAGTCTTCCAATTTCCCCTCTGGGATGACGATTGACTCACAGCAGCAACAATAGCAGCGGCAGCAGCAGCAGTAGGAGGAAGTGGTTCTTGATCTTTCCCTATTTTATCGTCCAAATTTTTGTTTTTCTGGAGTTAAATAACAATATGCGACACAGGAGAGCGTACCTCTACACCACATGGGGCAAACCCTGTAAGAATGATTTGGATTAAATATTAATAACCTCTTTTTTTGGAGTAAATAATATACAGCAAGGACAGCACCAATGAACTTATACGGCAGTACCACTGGACTGGATTTATACGACAGTTCTGCTTAACGTATACAGCAGTACCACTGGACATATACGACAGTATCACTGGAATTATATGGCAGTACCACTTGATTTATACAGCAGTACCACTGGACATATACGGCCATATCACTGGAATTATATGGCAGTACCACTGCACTTATACGGCAGTACCACAGGACTGGATTTATATGGCAGTACCACTAGACTTATACGGCAGTACCACTGGACTGGATTTATATGGCACTACCACTGGAATTATACGGCAGTACCACTGGAGTGGATTTATATGGCAGTACCACTGGATTTATACATCAGTACCACTGGACATATACAACAGTATCACTGGAATTATATGGCAGTATCACTGGACTTATACTGCAGTATCACTGGACTGGATTTATACAGCAGTACCACTGAATTTATATGGCAGTACCACTGGATATTTACGGCAGTATCACTGGACTGGATTTTTACGGAAGTATCACTGTAATTATACGGCAGTACCACTGGACTGGATTTATACAGCAGTACCACTGGACTTATATGGCAGTACCACTGGACTGGATTTATACATCAGTACCACTGGACATATACAACAGTATCTCTGGAATTATAAGTCAGTATCAATGGACTTATACTGTAGTATCAATGGACTGGATTTATACAGCAGTACCAGTGGATTTATTTTGCAGTATCACTGGGCTGGATTTTTACGGCAGTATCACTGTAATTATATGGCAGTACCACTGGACTGGATTTATACAGCAATACCACTGGACTTATATGGCAGTACCACTAGACTGGATTTATACGGCAGTACCACTGGATTTATACGACAGTACCACTGGACATATACGGCAGTATCACTGGAATTATATGGCAGTACCACTTAACATATACGACTGTATCACAGGACTGGATTTATATGACAGCACCACTGGACACATACGGCAGTATTACTGGACTGGATTTATACGGCAGTACCACTGTACTTATATGGCAGTATCAATGGACTGGATTTATACTGCATTACCACTGGATTTATATGACAGTACCACTGGACACATACGGCAGTATTACTGGACTGGATTTATACGGCAGTACCACTGTACTTATATGGCAGTATCAATGGACTGGATTTATACTGCATTACCACTGGATTTATATGGCAGCACCACTGCACATATTTGGCAGTATCACTGGAATTATATGGCAGTACCACTGGACTTATACGGCAGTACCACTGAACTGGATTTATATGGCAGAACCACTGGACTTATATGACAGTACCACTGGACATATACCACAGTATCACTGGAATTATATGGCAGTATCCCTGGACATATTTGGCAGTATCACTGGATTGGATTTATATGGCAGTACCACTGAATTTATATGGCAGTTCCACTGGACTGGATTTAAATGGCAGTACCACTGGAATTATACGGCAGTACCACTGGACTGGATTTATTGGGTAATACCACTGGATTTATACGGCAGTACCACTGGACATATACAACAGTATCACTGGAATTATACGGCAGTACCCCATGACATATATACGGCAGTATCACTGGATTGGATTAATATGGCAGTACCACTGGATTTATACGGCAGCACCACTGAACTAGATTAATACTGCAGTACCACTGGACTTATACGGCAGTACCACTGGACTTGATTTATATGACAGTACCACTGGATTTATACAGCAGTACCACTGGACATATACGGCAGTATCACTTGAATTATATTACAGTACCACTGGACATATACGGCAGTATCACTGGACTGGATTTATATGGTAATACCACTGGACTTATATGGCAGTATCACTGGACTTATACTGCATTATCACTGGACTGGATTTATCCAGCAGTACCACTGGATTTATATGGCAGTACCACTGGGCATTTACGGCAGTATCACTGGAATTATATGGCAGTGCCATTGGACTTATACGTCATTACCACTGGACTGGATTTATATGACAGTACCACTGGACTGTATTTATATGGCAGTACCACTGGATTTATATGGCAGTACCACTGGACATATACGGCAGTATCACTGGATTTATACGGCAGCACCACTGGACACATACGGCAGTATCACTGGACTTATACGGCAGTATAACTGGACTGGATTTTTATGGCAGTACTACTGTACTTATATGGCAGTACCACTGGACTGGATTTATATGGCAGTACCACTGGATTTATATAGTAGTACCACTGGACAAATTTTGCAGTATAACTGGAATTATATGGCAGTACCACTGGACATGTATATGGCAGTATCACAGGACTGGATTTATACAGCAGTACCACTGGACTTATACAGCAGTACTACTGGACTGTATTTATATGGCAGTACCACTGGACTTATACAGAAGTACCACTAGACTGAATTTATACTGCATTAACACTGGACATATACAGCAGTATCACTGGACTGGATTTATATGGCAGTACCACTGGACTGGATTTATACAGCAGTACCACTGGATTTATACGTCAGTACCTCTGGACATATACAGCAGTATCACTGGAATTATATGTCAGTACCACTGGACATATACGGCAGTATCACTGGATTTATGCGGCAGTACCACTGGGCATATATAGCAATATCACTGGACATAAACAGCAGTATCACTGGACTGGATTTATACAGCAGTACCACTGGATTTATATGGCAGTACCACTGTACATATACAGCAGTATCACTGGAATAATATGGCATTACCACTGGACATATACGTCAGTACCACTGGATTTATATAGCAGTATCACTGGAATAATATGGCAGTATCACTGGACATATACAGCAGTACCACTGGACTGGATTTATACAGCAGTATCACTGGACATATACACGGCACTATCACTGGAATTATACGGCCGTACCACTGGACTTATACAGCAACACAGGGACACCACCACTGGACTGATGCAGGAATACCCAGCACCACTGCAATGGACTGGACTTATACAGCAGCACTGGCCATATTGCAGCAGAGGACACCACCACTGTGACTGGACTGATGCAGCACAAGACACCACAACTGGACTGATGCAGCACAACACAGCACCACTGGACTGGACTT
The DNA here is from genome assembly GCF_028390025.1 of Pseudophryne corroboree. NCBI lineage: Eukaryota > Metazoa > Chordata > Amphibia > Anura > Myobatrachidae > Pseudophryne > Pseudophryne corroboree. The sequence continues at coordinate 820,030,768 of NC_086445.1, read as the reverse complement.
ATACAGCAGCACTGGACATATGGCAGCAGAGGACACCACCACTGTGACTGGACTGATGCAGTACAAGACACTACACTGGACTGAGCAGCACAAGACAGCACTGGATTCGCCAACCCACTTTCCCTCCCACACAGAGACTGAGGACGGAGACATGTCCTATCGCTACACTCTCCAATTCCGGAGTGAAAATGGTGGTTCTTCAGTGCTGATTGGTTGCCATGGGCAACTTCTCCACTGTCTCACTTCTTTGCTCTTTTCACTGATTAGTAAATGTCCCCCTCAGTCTGTTACCTGCTGTGAGAACTGCCTGCAAACCTGACCTGCAAATCTTGCACATGAAGCTGTAACATGCCTGAGGTGGAAATAAGTGTTTTTGGTTCTACCCCATCTATGTGATTTCTGTCACTATATATATATATATATATATATATATATAACACTTTCCATCAGCCAGCACTCCCTGGATAGCTTGCAACTACCTTGCCAGGGTGCTCTCCTTTGGGTCAAACAGATCCCTGGATAAAAATAGCAATACACAGAGGCACTCCCGGACTTCAGACTTGGTGAAACAAATGCTGTGATTTAATTTAACGTTTTGGGGAATTGCCCCCCGTCATCAGGACACACACACATCAGTTCCCCGAAACGTTGAATTAAATCACCACATTTGTTTCACCAAGTCGGAAGTCCGGGAGTGCCTCTGTGTATTGCTATTTATATATATATATATATATATATATATATATATATATATATATATATATCAGGCACTTTTTGTGTTTTGTGTTTTGGTTTTGGTTCTAATTCCCTGCTCGTGTTTTGGTTTTGGGTTGGTTTTGCCAAAACCACCCTTTCGTCTTTTGGTTTTGGATCTGGATGATTTTTGGAAAAAAAACATAAAAGCAGCTAAAATCACAGAATTTGGGTGTAATTTTGTTCCTACTTTATTATTAACCTCAATAACATTAATCTCCACTCATGTCCAGTCAATTTTGACCACCTAGCACCTCACAATATTGTTCACCAACATAGGCCAAAGCCTGGCTGGCTAAACTAAGCAACAGAGCAGCAGCACAAACACACGGCAGTTATTTCTGTTTAAAAATGTTTTACAAATTAGTACTGTATTAGCAATAACCAATCAAACCAATAGAAAACAATATAACACAGAAATTTAGTCATAATCGTATGTACAATATCATTGCTCTGAAGTAGTTACCAAACAGCAAATAAAAAAAAACCCTAAACCATGTGTAAAATAGCAACAGCAGACATTGATGCCCCCTACACAAGTGCACATGCCCCCAGCACATGCCTATTCTCAGTGCCCAGTCTGTACCTCCCACCTGGGGGCCCTGGGTCACTGATGACTGTCACCCTGTGCCCATGTAAAGCCCTAATCAGCCATTTTGTCGAGCAGCTCCCCAAATTCCCCATAATAACAAAAAAAAGCATTCTGTACCTGCGTAGGACAGTGCGGAATACTTTGGGACACACAGTTAAATATTGACCAGGTTACAGTGCTGGTCGGATACAGTGCGGGTCAGACACAGTGCAGGTTACAGTGCAGGTTGGTTACAAAGTGGGTCAGGTACAATGCAAGTTACAGTGTGGGTCAGATACAGTGCAGGTGGATACAAGGCAGGTCGGATACAGTGTAGATGTAATTTATTGCGGGTTGTATATAGTGCAGATCGCACACAATGCAAGTCGGATACAGTGCAGGTCGGAGTGCGGGTAGGATATAGTGCGCATTGGCTACAGCGCAATGCCGGATACAGTGCAAGATACAGTACAGGTCGGATACAGTGCAGGTCAGAGTGTGGGTTGGATACAGTGTTAGGGTTGGATACAATGTAGGCTACAGTGCAGGTTGGATACAGTGTATGTTGCATACAGTGAGGGTTGGCTACAGTGCAAGGTCAGATACAGTGCGCGTCAGATACAGTGTGAGATAAAGTGCAGGTCAGATACAGTATGGGTCGCATACATTGTGGGTTGTATATATTGTGGGTCAGATACAGCATGGGCCGGATAAAGTGCAGTTTACAGTGCGGATCAAATACAATGTGGGTTGTATACAGCGCAGGTCAGGCTCAGTGTGGGTTGGATACAGCGCAGGTTGAATACAGTGTGGGTTGGATACAGCACAAGTCAAATACAGTGTTGGTTGGATACAGTGCGGGTCGAATACAATGCGGGTCGGGTGCAGTGTAGGTCGGATACAGCACGGGTTTCAGTGCAGGTCAACTACAATGTGGGTCGGATACAGTGTTGTTCAGATACAGCATGGGTTACAGTGCAGGTCGGATACAGCATGGGTTTCAGTGCAGGTCAAATACAATGTGGGTCGGATACAGTGTTGATCAGATACAGCATGGGTTACAGTGCAGGTCAGATACAGTGCAGGTTAGATACACCAATAGTGCACTTACTGTGACAGAGGGTCCTCAGTGCGGGGTTGTCAGCGGTGTTTTCAGTTTGGTGGTGCCAGCAGTGTTGGCACTGCAGGAATGCCTGCAGTGTCAGCAATTGCGGGAGTGCTGGAGGTGTCCTCAGTGCAGGAGTGCCGGCAGTGTCCTCAGTACAGGTGTACCAGCAGTGTCGGCAATGTGGGAGTGCCGGAGGTGTCCTCAGTGCAGGAGTGCCGGCAGAGTCCTCAGTGCAGGTGTGCCAGCAGTGTTGGCAATGCAGGAGTGCTGGAGGTGTCCTCAGTGCAGGAATTCAGGGGTGCCAGCAGTGTCAGCAGTGTGGGAGTGCCGGAAGTGTCCTCGGTGCAGGGGTGCCTGCAGTGTTGGTAGTGTGGGAGGTGTCCTCAGTGCTGGAGTGCTGGCAGTATCCCCAGTGCAGGGTGCTGACAGTGTCGGCAGCGTGGGAGTGCTGGCAGTGTTCTCAGTGCAGGGGTGCCAGCAGTGTTGGCAATGCGGGAGTACCGGAGGTGTCCTCAGTGCAGGAGTTCAGGGGTGTGGCAGTGTCGGCAGTGTGGGAGTGCCGAAAGTGTCCTCAGTGCAGGGATGCCGGCAGTGTCGGCAATGTGGGAGTGCTGGAAGTGTCCTCAGTGCAGGAGTTCAGGGGTGCCGGCAGTTTCAGCAGTATGGGAGTGCTGGAAGTGTCCTCAGGGCAGGGGTGCCGGCAGTGTCAGCAGTGCGGGAGTGTCGGCAGTGTGGGCGGTGGTGTCGGCAGTGTGGGCGGAGGGGTCGGCAATGTGTGTGGTGGTGTCGGCAGTGCGGGCGGTGGTGACGGCAGTGCGAACGGCGGTGTCAGCAGTGCGGGCGGCAGTGTGGGCTGTGGTGTCGGCAGTTTGGGGCGGTGGCGCTATTGGGGGCATCCATCTTGGGGCCATTGTAGCCTATGGGGAAATTCTGATTGGCTGAGAGCCATGACAGACAGCTCTCTCAGCCAATCAGTGGCCTTCCATAGGTTACTATGGAGACCAGCGTCCGAGGCAAAACCTCAGGATCCGACAGTGGAATCCTGAGGTTTTGCCTCGATTGGGGATCCAGGGCAGGCAGGGACATCCGAGTTGTGGCTCGGATGGCCCCATATCACCTAGGTTCGGGGGGGGGGGGGGGGTTCGGTTCTCTGAGAACCGAACCCGCTCATCTCTAATTAAAACTAGGTGAAATGCAGACTTGAAGTCAGAAAGCCACAGAACATGTGTAATTCATGAGTGTCCTGGTTTAAAGGGATAGTATTGTAAATATACCTATTTATCCACAATACAGAAATTTCTAGAAAATAATCTGCATGTGTGTAAATGGCCATACTCCTTTAAGATAGGATACCCCTACAACAAATGTGGATGCACCCACTTCCAAAATAAAAGGTTTTTCTACCAGAAGTTGTCTCGATATTGGGGCAGATATGAATGCTGTTTGAGAAATGAAATAGCTTGTAAGGCCCCGGGAGGCAAATCCTTGAAGTATGCACCTTTTAGGCAAAGATCCATAATCAGGTCAATAATGGAAAAAATACTGGTAATAATCGTTCACTCCTAAAATGTATGGGTAGCCCAATAATGGTTTGGCCTTTGGCAGGGTCCATCTGTAAGCATGTGCCAGAAATAATAAATAAAAGTAAATGTATCAGTGGAAAGAGATCACACTAAGCCAATTAGAATAGATTTCCAATTGTCATCATCAACATTGCTTATTTTGCACAGTTGATAAACACCAGCAAATGAAACGACTCCAGGCAGATACATATGAGGAGTATTTAGGGAGCCGGTCAGGATCCCAGTGGTTGGAATCCCAGCAGTCGAAATACCAATGCCGGAGCCAGGATCCTGACATTGATCACTATCCTGGCGACGGAATCCCGAACAAGGTTTTTGCTAGGCCAGCGGAGATGTAAGCCATGGGGGGAGAGGGGAGGTTAGGCTTAGGCTGTGTGCGGGGGGTTATTCTGCAGACAGGGGGATTAGGTTTAGGCTGCTGTGAGGAGGGGTAGGTTTAGGCACTCTGGGTGGGTTGGGATTAGACTGCGGGGGGTGGGGGGTTAGGGTTAGGCTTCGGGAACGTTTTGTTAAGGTTAGGCACTAACGGGGTGGGTTAGGCTGCGGGGGAGGGGGGTCAGGCTACAGAAAAGGAGGGCATCATGATACCATCTGGAGTATTTAGTGTGGTCTCCATCAGACATGTTTGTGTTTACACACCCTTACTGTGCTTTTCTCACATTTGCACACCCCTCAATCTCCTGTTCTAATTTTGAAGATTAAGAAATCTTAACACAACATATATCGCTTTCTTTACGGATGGGTGCATAAGAGCATTTTCAAACATTTGCAGTCTTAGCAAATGAAATCTATTTTTGCGTTGTAGCGCAAAATTTACTACGAATAATATTTTGGCAGTTTAAATATGATTGGCATCACTGGGATACATGAGAGTTTTACAAGATCAAATACTGAAATTTGCTAAGAATATTTTTTGTCAGAATCATGTTTTCCGATGGTGTATGCAACCATGTTTTTTTTATTCAAGTAACATTTCATTAGTTTTCAAGTATTAAACAATACAATACAAAGGAGTGGGTGGCGTCAGAAGGGGGGTGTTGTCCACACCCGAGTATCACCCTCAGAGGGGGTGACACCTAAATGCCGGCTTCTCCACAGTAACAGGAGCCAAGTGCTGCAATGTAACATTCTCCACACTGTCCTGAATGCTGCATCCAGGCCAGTCTCCGGGGACAGTCAGCATCTCCGGGAATGCTGGCCAAGCCTCCCGGAGTGATTAAATTGGGGGCTGCCCACGAAGCCATGCCCCTTTAAAACTAGGCCACACCTCATCTGTGATATGCCATGCCCCCATTTTGGCGCATGGAGGGTGTCGCACCAGGTGTCACCAGTACAAGTGACGCCTCTAAAAGGAGTAAAAAATATGTAGATGTAAATGATAAATGTGGACAGGAACCTTTAGTGAAACAGAAATGGTAACAAGAAAAGGGGAATGAGGACTTTTTTTGTTGGGACATGCTTGAAAAAAATGACAATTATAGTCTGATATCCAATAAGTTAAAGTTTATTAGTATGCATTAAAAGTAAGTATCAGTGTGACTACCATATTACTAGGCAGAGGGTACTTTAACAAAGGTACATAAGGAAAATCAAATGTAACAAAAAACACATGCCTGTTCTGCTGTCCCACCCAGGAGCTGCAGTGTCCCGCAGTGGGGGTAAGTTGCGAAGCTCCTGTCACTCGCTGCTCTGCTTACCTGAGAGCCACCCCTAAGATCTCCCATTAGCACTACTAGGATCAGAATGCCTTCCAAATGCTGCTCTCATTCAATGCCTTCTCACACATGGAGACAAATAGTGGTAACTGCTCAATCATTCCTTCGAGAAAATTATATGAGCTGCTATTAAAGGAGAGGAGTCAAAAACAAACAGGAGACAGAGAGTGGGGGTTCTCCCCCCCCCTCCCCCCTGGTATCTCACCAGCACACTGACTAATACCTGTAACAATACTTGAACCAATATGGTAATAGAATTTCAGAGAATTGGTTACATGTGTTTGCAAAGACATGTTTAGCTGCTGAGCATCGTCACGGCTTCTCCAATATCAGTAGTCCTAACACTACATAATAGCAGTGCCCACATAGGGCCATGTGATTTGTGTACAGTAAGGCCTCATGATAAAGGCTCAAAACCGCATCCAGACTGAGGGCTAGTTTATCTGTATTGTTACAGGTATGAGTCAGTGTGCTAGGGGGATTCCAGTGGGAGAAAAAGCAAACCCTTCCTCTCTGTCTACTGTTTGTTTGTGACCCCTCCCTTATTCTAGCACCTGGTATCATTTTCCCCAGGAATGATTCAGCAGCTACCACTATTTGTCTCCATGTATGAGAAGGCATTAAATGGGAGCAGCATTTGGAAGGCATTCTGTACCTAATAGTGCTAATGGGAGATCAAGGGGGTGGCTCTCAGATAAGCAGAGCAGTGAGTGACAGGAGCCTCGCAACTACCCCCTCCCCCCCTTCCCACACCCACAGTGGGACACTGCAGCCCGTGGGTGGGACAGCTGAACAGTCCCAAGAAATATAGGATTGTCCTGCAAAAATCGGGACAGTTGGGAGGTATGCAATAAGCTGATGAGTCCACAAAACTACTCCCAGTCTAAAAGCAAATCTTCGGAGGAGTGGAGACAGAGGGTCACAAAAGAGGGGAGAGAGAGTGGGAAAACAAAACCCCCAGTAGTGGGCATTTAGGTATGTCATTGTTGCCAAATATGAAATACTTAAAAAACATATTTATACATCAGAAATGATTGGAATATTAGCACCAATTGTTTATATAAATACCATTCAGTGGTTCTGAATAGCTGCAATATATGAGTTTGTATAGAGCCATCTAAAGTATGCAGATACAATTCCCATTTATTATATAATTGTATCACCCCTTTCTCAATGTCAGACAAGGCCAATTGACGGTCAAAATAAATTAACTGAAGTAGCTTTTGTTAAGTTCTGAGAGAGAGGGTGCAGACCATGAGGTCCAATAAATCAATAAAAGTTTTTTTTTGCAATAGTTACTATTATAATACTATAAGTATGGGGACCAGTCGTTTTTTCATGGTGCCCTAAAGTCCAATTCCTGAAATTGGAGCAAAGGCAAGAGAGGACGTCTGGTTGCAGACATAAGGAAAAAGAAATGTTGATAAAGGTAATCGTTTTATTGAAAAATTTATGAATCTTTCTGCACTCCCAGAAGCAGTGTATGAAGTTAGCGAATGAAGTTAGCATTGAAAAGAAGACATTTCTTACAAGACCCTGATTCATCTGCAGCCATGTGCTTACATTGAGCAGGAGATATATAGGCCCTGTTTAAAGTTCGAATATGTACCTCTTGTGAATGTGCTGAGTGAAGAAATTTCAAAGTAGAGCCATAATGTTGGAACAATTGCTCAATTAAGGTTAGTGATGGGACGTCATAAGTCCAGGACTGAAAGGTATTTTGCCATCTATTTGTTATGCACACCAGTGCCAGCAGGAATGTACTGGTGTCTGAACGGTGAGGGATGCAAAACAAATGAATTCACAGACAGACTGGGGAATATGACATTACATACACAGAAGGTGATAGGGTAACAAAATAAACACAAAGTGAACAGAGAAGCCCAAAGGCTAAGAAACTGGGTGTCTCCCTAGTATTAGGAATGCTCAGATGGAAAGAAGCGAGATGTAGTGATTTAATACGTAGAGAACCCGAAATGCTGTTGCTATGGGCAACAGCAAAACCCTAAAGGGTTACCAACGGGTGTGGCAGTAAACTCCTTGGTCAGAGATGGAATAATAGACACAAGGAGAGTCTCCACAATCCTAGTCCTCACTTGCAGTGCACTGGTTCAGCTTACTGCCACTAAACTGACACCTGAACACCTTGCACAGTGAGAAAGGATTTTGGCAGGCAAGTCTGAGAATACAGCCGCAAACTTGCAAGGTTCACAGAGTAGCAAAAGAACCCCAGCAGGTTAAACGACTGACTGCAGTCTTACTGCTAGGTCTGGATTGGCAGAGTGTAATACAAAATCCCAAGGCCTATTTGCAGTAAGCAACAAACAAATACAAAGTTTACACAGTACTAGCTAGCTTTCAGGAACTGACTAGCCAACAAAGATTCAGCAGCATCTGCCTAACCTGAGAAGAGGGTTTATATAGCAGGTGCTGTCCACGCCCCACTCAGACCTCACAGACTGTGAGCACAAAAACCAGCACCGGATCCCCTGCCGTGCACAGAGCATGTAACCACTGCACAGCAAAAGACCCGAACCGGAGTATCAGCTACGCTCAGGTTACTCCGCTAGCACTTGTCTCCCAGTTGCCATGACGACGTGGCAGCACAGAGCAGGAGACCCTAACACTATTGTTCAACCGGACATCTCCTAAAGTGGGGTACAAAAATGAGTTTTGTAAGCATGGGTTTGGACTTGCCGATGATGCAATTGCAATACAATTGCAATCACATCACTGATTTATGGTAGCCCCTCTGCCTCTGCAGCCTGGCTATGAAGGCAGTCGGCTCGGCACCATGTTTACAGTCGCAGTGGCCGCGTGTGACATCACATGGCTGCCCCGATTCCACCCCCATTTCCGACGACATGCCACCGTAACGCTGAGTTAATGCCCCCGCAACACTGCATCACCGGCCCGGACTGCCCAGCCGGTGATGCATGTTAATGAGGCAGAGGCATATACATGAGTAAGTTGAGATTGCATCTCACTGTGTGCACACGCTCAGTATGGCTCCTGCATGTGCGCACAGGGCAAAAATACTTCAGTATGCAATTGCATCGCAGATGTGATCCATATTGAATAAGCCACTATATGTTTATTTTTTTACACATAGAAGCCCTGCAAAGAATACTCATTTTACTCGCATGTTTGTTTTTAATAAATCTCTGAGTCTGGAAAAAAAAGGGAAAATATGCACAAGAATGCTGAGTTGGGCAAACTTGTTTCTTAGTACATTTTGCCCTTAGCGTGCTGAATTAAGCCCTTAAATTAACTTTAACTTAATGTTATGTTCCACTAGCAAGGTAGTTAAGCTGAACATCAATCCAATAACAACCATAAAGGACATAACAGTGATTTACAAATATCATTTCTGAAGCATATTCAAGGAATTTACATTATTCATATGAGTGGTTGTATCTTTAAATCTGTCTACCATATAACTTGAGAATTACTGCACATAAATTGCATTGTACATAATATGTTAGAGCTGATGGCCTTGACTGATTCATTTATAATGAGCTTAACAAAAAAAAAGATTGAAAGCCTTGTCATGCTTTCTTACCACATTACATATTGTCATTGCATGATTTGTGATACAATACAAATGACTTCAATCATTCTGAAACTGTGACTTTTCCTTTGACAAGTTAAAGGAGCATGACTTCATGACTTTAATGATATTAAAAATTGAAAATTATTTACCGGAATCTGCCAAAGTTTTTCTTCCCTTTATTTCTTTCTTTTTTGTCTTTTATAGTAAAGGTTTAATTGTATACACACAGTATTTTAAGGCTATCAAGAAAATTAATAAAAACATTTTATGGCCAAAAGTAATAAAAATGAACAATGAACAAAGTATTACCTACCAAAATGTAACTTTATTCACAAAATAAAGGCATTTTTAAACAATAATGCATTTGTAAATAATACCACTTTTATACCAAAATGACGGGTCACACCCGGGAGAAGCACACGGGTGCTACCTGGGTCCATCAAAAGACCCCTTACAGGCAGTGGCCTGACCCAGCACATTGCTGGGATGGTTATGTCACTTCTGACATGTATGGAGGAGACTCTTGGAGATGAAATGATCTCCAAGCGCCTCCTCTTCTCTATGCAGTTAATGAGTCCTGGGTTGCATCTACCTAGCTAACCCGTTTACACTGCACCGCAGCCCGGGCCTATCCCGGGACCAACCCTGCAAGCTAGCCAGGTTGGATTACCGGGTACCTGGACCCAGGTTGAACCTTTTATACAGAGACACTCCCGGGTTATCACGGCAAAAAAAAATATTTTTAGTGGCGGTGTAAATGGGGTATAATGTAAAATATTGATGAAAACATCTAATCCGGGGGTGGGGATGCTTTTTTCTACCGAGGGCAATTTGGATATTTATAAAATCCTTCGGGGGCCATACAAAAATTCTCAACTTAAAAAATTACCCTGCCCCCCAGTAGGTCTGCCCCTTAGAGGTACTGTGTGTGCGCGCCGGAGGCGTGCACGCGCCAAAAAAGTGGGTGTGGCCAGTTAAAATGGGACGTGATACACATATGCCCCCAATAGTGCGGTGCCAGATCCACAATTGCCCCCACAGTGCCAGGTATACAAATGCCCCCACAGTGCCAGGTATACAAATGCCCCTCACAGTGCCAGGTATACAGATGTCCCCACAGTGCCAGGTATACAGATGCCCCCACAGTGCCAGGTATACAGATGCCCCCACAGTGCCAGGTATACAAATGCCCCTCACAGTGCCAGTTATACAAATGTGTCAGCCAGTATACAGTGCTTTGTACTTTATCTGCAACTTTACCACCTGAATATAGTGTACAAGTGATCCATGTCGCTGATGCCCATTCTCATGCGTTCTCTCATAAGTCAGATGTTTTCAATGGTAAGGATGATCTTACTGTGATAGAGTTGGATGTCTTGTCCTCAACATGGTTGAATGAACTCTGTGAGGCCATCCTGAATGTTGACTCCTGCCACCTGTTGCCTCAAGTGACCCTGGGTGTCTGGCATTCTTTCTCCTGAGAGATGTCCCAAAACAGTGTGAACCTATCTTGTCTCATGGTGTCCTCAAATATGGCCAATGCTACATCATCCTCATGCCCTCCAAGGCTTCTATACCACTCAGGTTCTTCAGGGGCAACCAGGGTACAGAGCTACAAAATGCTTGGACAATGATACTCTACACTTGCTTTCCATGTCAGCTGAATATGAATGTGTTGTGGCTGCCTGTGATACATGCAATGCTCTCAGTGCACATCATAACAGGGAACCTCTCACTCTCTATGAGGTTCCTGATCTTCCATGCTACGTTGTTATGGCTGACATTTTTGATTCAGGATGAAGGAGCACCTTGAATTGATGGATTTGTATTCTGGCTATTTTGGGAAGGACTTTCACCCCAAAATCACAAGTTAATCAGTTATTACCAAGCTAAAGAGACACTTTTAAGTACAAGCCATAACACAGAAACTCTTCACAGACAATGTCATACAGTTTGAAGCACATTACATCTCTATGGGACCAAGACAATGCCAATAGTCCTAGATATTCACAGTCAAACAGGCTTGCTGAACAGGCAATTCCCTCTGTAAGCATCTGCAAGAAAATTGTTCCATATATTGGTCATATTTATTCCTGGCACCAGTAAATCGAAAAAACCCTCTGTCCTTCAGTGTTTTTTCCCAGTAATCAACCCATACATGATTGCATTTGTTCTGTGTGCACAATGGGCCTCGTTCAGACAAGGACAGATTATCTGTCACTGCTGCTTATATGGTAATGGGAGGTATCATATATCCTGCATACATTACTCATCCAAACTGCATACTAGTACACAACATCAGATCATCTGCAACACTATTGGCCGGCTGCATGATGCATGGGGTTATGCAAGCCGGCCACTGCACATTCTACAAAGAGCCAGGAAAACTCCAACCTTGGATGGAGATCCTGGTCCATTGCCTTCCTAACAATGGTGGTTGCTGCACCCTCCCTGCCCCCAAATGGCATTAGACTATCAATCACTGACAGTCTGATTCCGTATTATGACCAATGTCACAGACCCGTACTACAATTGTGTAGTACAAGTCCAGCACATGCACAAAGTACCAAACATAAGTACTTTGCTGCATGTGCCGCATCTGCGCCAGTACCAGAAACAGACTCATGGGCCAATATTTACTAATATTCGTGTTTGAGTCGGTTTGTGTAGTGTTTAAACTCGTTTTGTATCGGGTGCATTTTCATGCAACTTTTTGAATCCATATACGCAAAGTTACAAAGCAGTCGACTTTATGGTTGTCGTGTTTTCCGATGTCGATGGCAGTCGTTTTTTTGGCACATTTACGTCCGTCATTGTCGTTTGCGTACGTGTTTTTGTTGTATTTGCTGTTGTTTTTCCTAAGTTAAACGCGGTAGGGTTTTTATTTTCCGGCGGCCGCATTTTCACTTTCAGTTTCAATTTTCACCCCCGTTCGTGATTGGTTGTGTTTCAGATGGTAGGAGTGTCTGTGCGCAACCATATAAATACGCCCCAAACCGTCCGCACCTCGTGGGTTTAGTTAGTGGTGAGGAGGAGGGAGGTTGTGCTGTGGAGGTAGGTGAATTTGTGGTTTGGTGAGGAGTATTGGTAGCGATTTCTGAGTGTAGGTGTATTGAAATGGGCCTAACATCCTTTTGTAGGCATCCTAATTCAGGTGTGAGTGATTTTTTATTTGCAACACATGTAAACACGACTGAAAAAAGCAGGTCTATTTTTTTGCCGCTTTTTTTAACGAATCGCAAAAAAATACGACCGCATTTGAGCACTCAGAGACTAACACCCAAATACGAATGAATAGTGAATTCCCGTATTCTATGTAATAACAGCCGCGTTTGACCGATGGTCTATTCATTCGTATTTGTGAACGTTGTCATTCAAACCATTACGAATAGTTCAAACACTGCAGAGATTTGTGCTTAGTGAATTCCCGGATTGGGACTTAGAAAAAAAAACACAAATCGGACAAACTCGGATTCTTAGTAAATACTGGCCATGGTCCCAACATTTGCTTTTTTTGCACTATACTGCATTTATAAACTTGTTATGTTAGTTGTTAGGTAGATATCATTTGTTACAGTACCAGTGTCCTGTTGTTTGTACACTGATTCAGAATAATCTACAATATCTATTATTTATTTAGCTACTGTACCTATCAAACAAAGAATAAGTATATTTTGGAAAATTTGTCAGACATTTTTTATATATTATTTAAGCTGAAAAATGCTATAATGAATTGATCTATGGACCTTATTCAGCATGAATCGCAAAATTGAGAAAATGCAATCTGACCAATTATCGAATGACTGCGCATGCACAGTGTTTGCATTGCAGGTGTGCAACTGCGATTTGCAATTTATTGTGCTTCAATGCAATAACATTTTGATTGACAGGAAGCCAATGTTTAGGGGAGGAAACATGGCATTTTGTGGGTGGGTTTGTCAAAACGCAGGCATGCCAAGGCAGTTTTGGGGTGGGTCTCTGACGTCAGTGATGACCACTTTCAGCCTGTTGCGTTAACAGAAATGTGGATGACATGTCTGGCGCAGAAAAAAAAACTTTTCGATGTGCCAATATTTTTTAATGGTTTTGTGATTATATTGTGCATTGCATTGTGATCGCAAAGCATGTAATGGGCATTTTTTTTCTTTATGGCCGGAATCTATTTGATCACATCAACTGCTTTTTAGCTATTTTGTGTTTCATGCTGAATAAGGTCCAATGTACTGTACTTTACAGGTGGGCTTGGAAATCCTTGGTGACTTGTACTTGACAATACCCTACGGATCCGTACCATAATAAGCATAACTAAAGTATATTAAATTATATTTTGATATATTAAAACAGTGAAGTGCCAAAACTGTACCCAATATTCAAGATGTGATCTTGCCAAACCATCCTCATTATTTTGTTTTTGTTTTCTGGTTTGGGCAAAACCAACTTCACATGTTTTAATTTTGGTTTTGGATCAGAATGAAAAAAAATACTAAAAACACTAAAATAAAATAATTTGGGTCTGTTTTTGAGGCTATACAAAGCAACAAAGCAGCTGCATAAACACACAGCAGTTTAAGAGAATATAACGCATCTATGAAACATTACGGCTCAGAAGTGCCAGAATGGATGGCAGTTTAAATAACTATACAACCCCACAGAAAGAATGTTTTCAAAAGAAGAGGCCCCAGAATGTACAGTGAAATGGAGGTGCAGCGTGTAGAGGAAGGCAGGTAAGGCATTGATGTATTGATTAATTGATTGTTTGAGTGATTAATTATTTGTTTATTTAATAATTTAATTGATCAATTGATTGATTGATTGATTGATTGATTAATTTATTTAAATTGATTAATTTAATTAAGAAACTGAAAATGAAATTTTGAAAAGAAAAAGGCTACAAAATAAAACAATATTAATAGCCAAGGGTTGAAAAAAAGAAACCAAGAAAATAAATAGCTGTATTCCAGAGCTGCAAACTCCAAATCACCCTAACTTACACATATGAAAAGGACATGCACAGTTTAACAAACCAAGCACTTCAGTGATAAGAACTCCCATTTTTATGGCTGAAGTACTTGGTTTGTTTGGGCCTCCACAAACCAATTTTTTGAAAGGACTATCTCCAATAATTAAAGGAGGTTGATGATGAGGGTGTTGGCAGTGAAGATTGCATTTGTTGGTCCAACTGCTGTAGCTGACAGTAGACTGCTTGTTATTATTTTACAGGGTTTTTTTCAGATTTTCATAAATAACTTGCATGAACTCACTGCAAAAGATGTAACTTGGAGAAGGTGCCCAGATGGTTACCTTTCCACCTCACAAATAGTACAAATGCCTTCACAAATGTCTTCAGGATTTGGGTATAATAATTCCACATGCAAGAGGTGGGTTTTTTGGTCCAAGCATAACAATAGCCTTCTTTTTACCATCAGGATAAGAATACAATTCAAATATCTCACCTTAAATAGCAAACATCACCCCGTGAAGCCGCCATGCTGGAACCTGGACATTGCACCTGAACGTCGGCGCAGGCTGAAGACATCATTGTGCTCACAGAGATGCAAAACTCACAACGTCAGTGCTCCCATCACCAAGGCAACGTATAAACAATCAGCGAATACTATAAAAATATAAAAGTTTTAATAAAAAAGTATACATTGTAAACTGTCTGCATATCATAGTTACACTGTCATACTCTTGGCTACATAAAAAAGAAAAAACATTATTTAAAGAGACACTTAATCATTTAGCAAAACAAGATAATGGAAGATGTTCAATTAAACCACAGGGAAAAATCACATCTAATCTGCATCTTAAATTTGTTATTTAAGGTGAGATATTTGTATTGTATTCTTATCCTGATGATGGTGAACAATACACCGAAATGTTGATGAGTTTGGTGACTATTGTGTATTTATTTATGTAGTCGGAGTGCCGCACCTTACATGTTCTATTTACTACGCTTCTATGAGAGCAGCTGACCAAGATATCCATTTGAGTGGAGTGTCAGGCTGCCTGTATGTATACTATAGATTGCCTTTGAATGAGGCTGAGGCATTTCATACAAGGGCACTCCATATATTTCAAAGTATTGACATCATCCGTGGATGGATTATTTGTGTTTTTCACACAGTGGTGGTGATATTCTGGATATTACAGAAGCTTATACTATTTTGGATATACCGTATAGACTTATTGGATGGCTGTCCTAGTATGGTATATAGTTTTACATTGTGAAAAATACACTGACACGATAAGAGTTGATTATGGCTGACTCAATTACTGATGAAAGAGAATTGCCTTTGAATCCATTGTTATTCCCTGTTGGAGATACTTTTGGTTTCTCAGAAGCAGAGACAATCCATAACAAAGAATGTCTGCAAGATGCACCTGAGACATTGCCTCTGGATATTATTTTCCATGATCTTCTACGTATGAAGAAAAAGGAGGTTGATTTTTACTGCCATGCAGTGTCATTGAGCGATTATTACCATGCTAAAAAAAATACCACATGGTTTTAGAGTGAAGAACTGCCCTACTATAGGTCGTTACAATCCCAATTTCTGTAAGAAATGGTTAGGGATTTTGAAGAAGTGTTCATATTATTTAATTTTATTGGTAGTTGATCAATCAAACAAGGAACTTTATATGATCAAAGAGAAAATGGTGGCATTTGAAGAAATTAATTTACCTACATTAACAATTGATGTGGACACAGATTGGATGGGTAAACTAACACATCAAATTGCCATATATAAATGGGACTTACTTAAGTTTATATCTGAAAAATTAAATAAAGTTAATTTGGACTATGAACAACATAAAGTCTATCAATGGCTAATGGGTACTAACCCTAATGCTAACAGACGTCAGTATATACCAAGATGACGTAGATACCGTAAACCATATGTGATACGGAATCTTCCCAAGAGGTGAATAGTACTGCAAGTGACACAGAGATCAGTACTGCTAAACAGATCCCTTTAGGGGTTGTGATGAGAACCAAAAATCGAAATACCAGAAGAGAAATAAAAGAGGCAAATAATGTCAGAGGCAGGGGTTCGTGGAAGACCGCCAATTTACAGAAATAAATCATTTTTAACCTGTCCTCATATGAATTGACAGATTCAGAAACTAGATTACTCCAAAAGGGACTTACGTTTGTACCTACTACTAAGTTCAATGAACTAGAATCGCTTGTGGAAAGACATAATCTTCAGAGACAGATTAATTTAAAATAATTTTTTGGGAAGAAAACACAAATACTTTACAATAATCTATAATTCCCATACAGTTGAAAAAAATTACAAAAGAAGTCTATTTTTGAACCTATTTCCACTAATCCAACATTAAAAATGTTTATGAGATTAGTTGATCAGGAAGTATCTGATGCAGTTGCCAAAGCTCCCTCAGTGCACCCCAACTTGACACCCTTAGAAAGGGAAGCTATGAAAAGTGTAGCTGCAAATGAGAATTTAATTATTAGACCTGCAGAGAAGGATGGGGGGGGGGGTTGTACTTCAGGATTTAGCGGATAATAAAAATGAGATTTACAGACAGTTGGGTGATGTTACTACTTATCGGAAATTACCAAATGATCCAACTGATATTTTTTAGGAATGAGCTATATCAATGTCTTCTATATGCTAAAGATCAAAAATTAATTAAGAATTATATCAAGCATTAATTCCTAAAATCCGATTACACCATTACTGTATATGCTGCCCAAGATACATAAAGGGGTTAATCCCCCACCCGGCCGCCCGATTATATTGGCATGGGGTTCATTGATTCAACCTGCTTCCATTTAATTAGAATCCATTCTGCAGCCTTTGGTACAGGCATATCCAAGCTTCCTGTTGGATACAACTATGTTTTTGAACAAGATTGTAAATCTTAATACTCTTCCGGAGGGAGCTTGGATTACCTGTATTGATATTACAAGTTTATATACCAATCTCCCACATGGGGATGGTATTCGTGCAGTAAAGAATCTTTTCCAAACTAATAAGTCATTAGCAGTTCCTTTTGTTGAGTTTTGTTACAACTACTTGAATTGATTCTTATGAAAAATGATTTCTTATTCGATGGTAGATATTATTTGCAGACCCTTGGCTGTGCTATGGGGTCCCCTTTGGCTCCTGCTTATGCTAATTCATTTATGTTTTCCATCGAGGAGGATATATTTTTTCGTAATGCCAATGTAAGCTCTAAAATCCCTTTTTTTACGTGATTTATAGACAACCTATTTTTAATCTGGGTTGGCACTAAACAGGAGTTTATATCACTGATTGATGACCATAATGCTTCATCATATCCAATTAAAATGACATTTACCATGAGTCAAGCTGAAATCAGCTTTTTGAATGTTTTGATTTCATGTAACAATGGTAAACTCAGCACTAGTGTATTTAATAAGGAGACAGACCGCAACACACTGCTCCATATGAGCAGTTGTCATCCTAAAATTTTAAGTTAGCCTTACCTTATTCTCAATTCATTAGAGTAATGAGGATTAATGATGACATTACTAATGCAGACAGACAAATTGATGTAATGGTAAAGAAATTCTGTGATAGGGGATATAATCTGCAGTCTTTATTGCAAACAAAGGAAAAAGTATTATGCTTGGATCGTAATGAATTATTGAGGAAACGTCTACCTCAGCCTACACATGAAAGAATGCCTTGGGTTAATAAATTTAACCCTCTAATAACAGATATAAGTAACATCACACGAAAGTATTGGCCTATGATTAGCTCAGATACTAATCTTAATTTGATGTCCACCTCCATTATGCCTTGTTACAGTAGAGGTAGCAACTTGAAAGATAAATTGGTTAAGTCTGATATTTTGGGACACAGCAAAACTACTAAAGGTCATTTTTTATCCAGTAAAAGGAATGGCTGCTTCAGATGTTCCTGTACCACTTGCAATTATGTGATTCAGGGTGATAAAGTCTATCATCCACATTTGGTAGTTGAATATAAGATCCGACACCATTTAACATGCAATTGCACATATGTGGTATATCAGTTAATATGTCCCCGTGGTTTGTCATATATTGGCAAGACACAATGCAAATTTAAGGAGTGAATGTCTGCTCACTGCTCTGCCATACGGGCTGCTATTGCAAGTGGTACTAGTGAGCAGCCTGTGGCACGCCACTTACATGAATTAAAACATAATCTGACTAGCCTCAAGTATCGTATAATCGATCATGTTCCCCCACTGGTTAGAGGGGGTGATCAAAATGTATTGTTACTACAGTGTGAAACTAGGTGGATACATAGATTAGATGTGATTTTTTTCCCCCGTGGTTTAAATGAACATCTTCCATTATCTTGTTTTGCTTAATGATTATGTGTCTCTTTAAATAATGTTTCTTATTTTTTATGTAGCCAAGAGTATGACAGTGTAACTATGATATCCAGACAGTTTACAATGTATACTTTTTTATAATAACTTTTGTATTTTTTAGGTATTCACTGATTGTTTATCCGTTGCCTTGGTGATGGGAGCACTGATGTTGTGAGTTTTGCGTCACTGTGTGCGCAATGTCAAAGTCGGTAAAAGGACACATGCAAACCACACACAGAGTGGCGCGTCACAGTGGTGGCGTACATCATGCATAGAGTTGCACGGCGTGCGTGTTGCAGCGTGGTGGGTGTCTATACGGTAAAAGGTGCAGTCACTGAGAAAAGCCATAAAGACACACACAGACACATATTTCATACAAAACATAAATTACACATAGACAAAACATGTCCAACACCAGACTTGTATTATAATGTATTTATATAATAGAATGTATATGTAATATTGCACAAGTTCTCAAACTCAGTCCTCAGGACCCCACACAGTGCATGTTTTGCAGGTAACCCAGCAGGTACACAGGTGTATTAATTACTTACTGACACATTTTAAAAAGTACACAGGTGGAGCTAATTATTTCATTTGCGATTCTGCAAGGTGATCTGCAAAACATGCACTGTGTGTGGTCATGAGGACCGAGTTTGAGAACCTGTGTATTATTGAGATGGAACAAGTTTATTATAGCATGCTTAGTGTCAAAATGGTCAGGAGAATGTGTGGATTAATTTGATAGCTATGGGTAGATTGTAGTACATTGCAACGAATAGTTATGATAAACTGTATAAATATAAAGTCACATTCTATGAGAATAAAGGACTTCCGGAGAAAACATGTGTGCAGAATCCCAGTGGTTAATTCCCGTATCTACATCTTGAAACTGGACATTGCTTACATATGAACTGACCAATAACACACAATGAATGAGAAACCTCCCTATACTGTGCCAATGGAAGGAGACCAAAACCAACAACCTGTTAACTCCCACTGTTTGATATATGCAGTTTACTAAGGCATAGTTAGTTAGTTGTTGTGAGGAAGACATGGAGGAATGTTCTATGGGACAGGGTGACGTATACTGGCAGTAACTGATTCTTTTGTAACTGTAATTTTATACCACTTACCTAGGCTTATACATGTTATACTGCATGATATACTGTACATATGTTATCTTGTATGCATACCTTTTATTATCAAATACATATATATATATATATATATATATATCTGAGCGTTGGACCTCAGTATACCATGTGTGTGAGTACTTGCTTTCTCTTAAGGGACATAGGGCTGTGACGTTTAGCGCACTATTTTCATATATAGAAATAAGATGCACCTTGTATATAATAACGCTGGTATTTAAATGTTTATTTAAAATAATGGAAATTCACAGCAATGATGTCTTCAGCCTGTGCTGCCGTTGGGGTGCAATGTCCAGGTTCTGGGGTGGCGGTTTCACGGGGGTGATATTTGCTATTTAAGGTGAGATATTTGTATTGTATTCGTATCCTGATGACGGTGAACAATACACCGAAACGTTGATGAGTCTGGTGACTATTGTGTATTTATTTATGGAGTCTTAGTGCCGCACCTTACATTTATTAGTTGTTTATTAGCAGTTTCTTATATAGCGCAGCATATTCCGTTGCACTTTACAATTAGAACAACAGTTATAGAACAAAACTGGGCAAAGACAGACAGACATAGAGGTAGGAAGGCCCTGCTCGCAAGCTTACAATCTATAGGGAAATAGGCATTGATACACAAGGATAGATGCTACATGTTACATAATGGTTCCGCAGATTGCTAGGTTCTTAATTGGTTGTATGATATGATCACCCTGCAATGTTGGAAGACAAAATGTGAGTTTATGTGGACTGTACAGAGGAGATGTAACTTGATAGGGAAGCAATGAAGGTTATGTGTGTGGGTCTGAAATTTGGTAGGCTTACATCCTTAAATGTTATATACACTGCTCAAAAAAAATAAAGGGAACACTAAAATAACACATCCTAGATCTGAATGAATGAAATGTTCTTATTAAATACGTTGTTCTTTACATAGTTGAATGTGCTGACAACAAAATCACACAACAATTATCAATGGAAATCAAATTTATTAACCCATGGAGGTCTGGATTTAGAGTCACACTCAAAATTAAAGTGGAAAAACACACTACAGGCTGATCCAACTTTGATGTAATGTCCTTAAAACAAGTCAAAATGAGGCTCAGTAGTGTGTGTGGCCTCCACGTGCCTGTATGACCTACCTACAATGCCTGGGCATGCTCCTGATGAGGTGGCGGATGGTCTCCTGAGGGATCTCCTCCCAGACCTGGACTAAAGCATCCGCCAACTCCTGGACAGTCTATGGTGCAACGTGGCGTTGGTGGATGGAGCAAGACATGATGTCCCAGATGTGCTCAATTGGATTCAGGTCTGTGGAGCGGACGGGCCAGTCCATAGCATCAATGCCTTCGTCTTGCAGGAACTGCTGACACACTCCAGCCACATGAGGTCTAGCATTGTCTTGCATTGGGAGGAACCCAGGGTCAACCGCACCAGCATATGGTCTCACAAGGGGTCTGAGGATCTCCTCTCGGTACCTAATGGCAGTCAGGCTACTTCTGGCAAGCACATGGAGGGCTGTGCGGCCCCCCAAAGAAATGCCACCCCACACCATTACTGACCCACTGCCAAACCGGTCATGCTGGAGGATGTTGCAGGCAGCAGAACGTTCTCCTTGGCATCTCCAGACTCTGTCACGTCTGTCACATGTGCTCAGTGAGAACCTGCTTTCATCTGTGAAGAGCATAGGGTGCCAGTGGCGAATTTGCCAATCTTGGTGTTCTCTGGCAAATGCCAAACGTCCTGCACGGTGTTGGGACACATGCACATTTGTGGCTTGCTGGAGGTCATTTTGCAGGGCTCTGGCAGTGCTCCTCCTGTTCCTCTTTGCACAAAGGCAGAGGTAGCGGTCCTGCTGCTGGGTTGTTGCCCTCCTACAGCCTCCTCCACGTCTCCTGATGTACTGGCCTGTTTCCTGGTAGAGCCTCCATGCTCTGGACACTACGCTGACAGACACAGCAAACCTTCTTGCCACAGCTCGCATTGATGTGCCATCCTGGATGAGCTGCACTACCTGAGCTACTTGTGTGGGTTGTAGACTCCGTCTCATGCTACCACTAGAGTGAAAGCACCGACAGCTTTCAAAAGTGACCAAAACATCAGCCAGAAAGCATAGGAGCTGAGAAGTGGTCTGTGGTCACCACCTGCAGAACAACTCCTTTATTGGGGGTGTCTTGCTTATTGCCTATAATTTCCACCTGTTGTCTATTCCATTTGCACAACAGCATGTGAAATTGATTGTCAATCAGTGTTGCTTACTAAGTGGACAGTTTGATTTCACAGAAGTGTGATTGACTTGGAGTTACATTGTGTTGTTTAAGTGTTCCCTTTATTTTTTTGAGCAGTGTATATATATATATATATATATATATATATATAAATCTAAGGGGAGCTTTAAATAAAGGGTGGTGGTCTGTCACATTACAAGTGACAAATAATTGGCTTGCTGTACTCTTGCACACGTGTTCTTTTTTTACATATGGCATTAAAAAAAACTTTTTTTTATGTGTGTGTACTAACAATCTATAGCTGTATGGAGTGGTTTAATTGAGTTAGTTTACTCTAGTTATGGAAAAAGTTATGTTCCTCCTCTTTAGCAATACTCTATATTGCACATTACATGAAATATAAATTAGAAAGAATGTCAATAAAAAATCATATGCCCAAAATTATTTACCTAGGATTTGAACTTGCTGTGCCTGACAGCTAATCTTATTGATACACAGCATTAGACCACTAGACTATGGGGATGGATGTGTCTAGATAAGCGGTTTGTTCTATATTTGATGCATTACATGCTGTGCGTTTTAAACACCTTTACATAGTAACAATACAATATTTTTGGTATATTTGAATAGCTATTTATATTAATATGTTTTATTATCAGCAAAAAGAAAATAATGAGTCTTTTTCTTTTCTTTACTATATTGTATCAAATTTTGAAATGGATAAGGAAATTACCAGGTGGATCCTCATTAGAAGTGATCATACCTGTGTTTGAATTAGCAGCCAGTTCTGGTTAGAGATGAGCGCCTGAAATTTTTCGGGTTTTGTGTTTTGGTTTTGGGTTCGGTTCCGCGGCCGTGTTTTGGGTTCGAACGCGTTTTGGCAAAACCTCACCGAATTATTTTTGTCGGATTCGGGTGTGTTTTGGATTCGGGTGTTTTTTTCCAAAAACACTAAAAAACAGCTTAAATCATAGAATTTGGGGGTCATTTTGATCCCAAAGTATTATTAACCTCAAAAACCATAATTTACACTCATTTTCAGTCTATTCTGAATACCTCACACCTCACAATATTATTTTTAGTCCTAAAATTTGCACCGAGGTCGCTGTGTGAGTAAGATAAGCGACCCTAGTGGCCGACACAAACACCGGGCCCATCTAGGAGTGGCACTGCAGTGTCACGCAGGATGTCCCTTCCAAAAAACCCTCCCCAAACAGCACATGATGCAAAGAAAAAAAGAGGCGCAATGAGGTAGCTGTGTGAGTAAGATTAGCGACCCTAGTGGCCGACACAAACACCGGGCCCATCTAGGAGTGGCACTGCAGTGTCACGCAGGATGGCCCTTCCAAAAAACCCTCCCCAAACAGCACATGACGCAAAGAAAAAAAGAGGCGCAATGAGGTAGCTGACTGTGTGAGTAAGATTAGCGACCCTAGTGGCCGACACAAACACCGGGCACATCTAGGAGTGGCACTGCAGTGTCACGCAGGATGTCCCTTCCAAAAAACCCTCCCCAAACAGCACATGATGCAAAGAAAAAAAGAGGCGCAATGAGGTAGCTGTGTGAGTAAGATTAGCGACCCTAGTGGCCGACACAAACACCGGGCCCATCTAGGAGTGGCACTGCAGTGTCACGCAGGATGGCCCTTCCAAAAAACCCTCCCCAAACAGCACATGACGCAAAGAAAAAAAGAGGCGCAATGAGGTAGCTGACTGTGTGAGTAAGATTAGCGACCCTAGTGGCCGACACAAACACCGGGCACATCTAGGAGTGGCACTGCAGTGTCACGCAGGATGTCCCTTCCAAAAAACCCTCCCCAAACAGCACATGACGCAAAGAAAAAAAGAGGCGCAATGAGGTAGCTGTGTGAGTAAGATTAGCGACCCTAGTGGCCGACACAAACACCGGGCCCATCTAGGAGTGGCACTGCAGTGTCACGCAGGATGTCCCTTCCAAAAAACCCTCCCCAATCAGCACATGATGCAAAGAAAAAGAAAAGAAAAAAGAGGTGCAAGATGGAATTATCCTTGGGCCCTCCCACCCACCCTTATGTTGTATAAACAAAACAGGACATGCACACTTTAACCAACCCATCATTTCAGTGACAGGGTCTGCCACACGACTGTGACTGATATGACGGGTTGGTTTGGACCCCCCCCAAAAAAGAAGCAATTAATCTCTCCTTGCACAAACTGGCTCTACAGAGGCAAGATGTCCACCTCATCTTCACCCTCCGATATATCACCGTGTACATCCCCCTCCTCACAGATTATCAATTCGTCCCCACTGGAATCCACCATCTCAGCTCCCTGTGTACTTTGTGGAGGCAATTGCTGCTGGTCAATGTCTCCGCGGAGGAATTGATTATAATTCATTTTAATGAACATCATCTTCTCCACATTTTCTGGATGTAACCTCGTACGCCGATTGCTGACAAGGTGAGCGGCGGCACTAAACACTCTTTCGGAGTACACACTTGTGGGAGGGCAACTTAGGTAGAATAAAGCCAGTTTGTGCAAGGGCCTCCAAATTGCCTCTTTTTCCTGCCAGTATAAGTACGGACTGTGTGACGTGCCTACTTGGATGCGGTCACTCATATAATCCTCCACCATTCTATCAATGTTGAGAGAATCATATGCAGTGACAGTAGACGACATGTCCGTAATCGTTGTCAGGTCCTTCAGTCCGGACCAGATGTCAGCATCAGCAGTCGCTCCAGACTGCCCTGCATCACCGCCAGCGGGTGGGCTCGGAATTCTGAGCCTTTTCCTCGCACCCCCAGTTGCGGGAGAATGTGAAGGAGGAGATGTTGACAGGTCGCGTTCCGCTTGACTTGACAATTTTGTCACCAGCAGGTCTTTCAACCCCAGCAGACCTGTGTCTGCCGGAAAGAGAGATCCAAGGTAGGCTTTAAATCTAGGATCGAGCACGGTGGCCAAAATGTAGTGCTCTGATTTCAACAGATTGACCACCCGTGAATCCTTGTTAAGCGAATTAAGGGCTGCATCCACAAGTCCCACATGCCTAGCGGAATCGCTCCGTGTTAGCTCCTCCTTCAATGCCTCCAGCTTCTTCTGCAAAAGCCTGATGAGGGGAATGACCTGACTCAGGCTGGCAGTGTCTGAACTGACTTCACGTGTGGCAAGTTCAAAGGGCATCAGAACCTTGCACAACGTTGAAATCATTCTCCACTGCACTTGAGACAGGTGCATTCCACCTACTATATCATGCTCAATTGTATAGGCTTGAATGGCCTTTTGCTGCTCCTCCAACCTCTGAAGCATATAGAGGGTTGAATTCCACCTCGTTACCACTTCTTGCTTCAGATGATGGCAGGGCAGGTTCAGTAGTTTTTGGTGGTGCTCCAGTTTTCTGTACATGGTGCCTGTACGCCGAAAGTGTCCCGCAATTCTTCTGGCCACCGACAGCATCTCTTGCACGCCCCTGTCGTTTTTTAAAAAATTCTGCACCACCAAATTCAAGGTATGTGCAAAACATGGGACGTGCTGGAATTGGCCCAGATTTAATGCACACACAATATTGCTGGCGTTGTCCGATGCCACAAATCCACAGGAGAGTCCAATTGGGGTAAGCCATTCCGCGATGATCTTCCTCAGTTGCCGTAAGAGGTTTTCAGCTGTGTGCGTATTCTGGAAAGCGGTGATACAAAGCGTAGCCTGCCTAGGAAAGAGTTGGCGTTTGCGAGATGCTGCTACTGGTGCCGCCGCTGCTGTTCTTGCGGCGGGAGTCCATACATCTACCCAGTGGGCTGTCACAGTCATATAGTCCTGACCCTGCCCTGCTCCACTTGTCCACATGTCCGTGGTTAAGTGGACATTGGGTACAGCTGCATTTTTTAGGACACTGGTGACTCTTTTTCTGAGGTCTGTGTACATTTTCGGTATCGCCTGCCTAGAGAAATGGAACCTAGATGGTATTTGGTACCGGGGACACAGTACCTCCAACAAGTCTCTAGTTGGCTCTGCAGTAATGATGGATACCGGAACCACGTTTCTCACCACCCAGGATGCCAAGGCCTCAGTTATCCGCTTTGCAGTAGGATGACTGCTGTGATATTTCATCTTCCTCGCAAAGGACTGTTGAACAGTCAATTGCTTACTGGAAGTAGTACAAGTGGGCTTACGACTTCCCCTCTGGGATGACCATCGACTCCCAGCGGCAACAACAGCAGCGCCAGCAGCAGTAGGCGTTACACGCAAGGATGCATCGGAGGAATCCCAGGCAGGAGAGGACTCGTCAGACTTGCCAGTGACATGGCCTGCAGGACTATTGGCATTCCTGGGGAAGGAGGAAATTGACACTGAGGGAGTTGGTGGGGTGGTTTGCGTGAGCTTGGTTACAAGAGGAAGGGATTTACTGGTCAGTGGACTGCTTCCGCTGTCACCCAAAGTTTTTGAACTTGTCACTGACTTATTATGAATGCGCTGCAGGTGACGTATAAGGGAGGATGTTCCGAGGTGGTTAACGTCCTTACCCCTACTTATTACAGCTTGACAAAGGGAACACACGGCTTGACACCTGTTGTCCGCATTTCTGGTGAAATACCTCCACACCGAAGAGCTGATTTTTTTGGTATTTTCACCTGGCATGTCAACGGCCATATTCCTCCCACGGACAACAGGTGTCTCCCCGGGTGCCTGACTTAAACAAACCACCTCACCATCAGAATCCTCCTGGTCAATTTCCTCCCCAGCGCCAGCAACACCCATATCCTCCTCATCCTGGTGTACTTCAACACTGACATCTTCAATCTGACTATCAGGAACTGGACTGCGGGTGCTCCTTCCAGCACTTGCAGGGGGCGTGCAAATGGTGGAAGGCGCATGCTCTTCACGTCCAGTGTTGGGAAGGTCAGGCATCGCAACCGACACAATTGGACTCTCCTTGTGGATTTGGGATTTCAAAGAACGCACAGTTCTTTGCGGTGCTTTTGCCAGCTTGAGTCTTTTCAGTTTTCTAGCGAGAGGCTGAGTGCTTCCATCCTCATGTGAAGCTGAACCACTAGCCATGAACATAGGCCAGGGCCTCAGCCGTTCCTTGCCACTCCGTGTGGTAAATGGCATATTGGCAAGTTTACGCTTCTCCTCCGACAATTTTATTTTAGGTTTTGGAGTCCTTTTTTTTCTGATATTTGGTGTTTTGGATTTGACATGCTCTGTACTATGACATTGGGCATCGGCCTTGGCAGACGACGTTGCTGGCATTTCATCGTCTCGGCCATGACTAGTGGCAGCAGCTTCAGCACGAGGTGGAAGTGGATCTTGATCTTTCCCTAATTTTGGAACCTCAACTTTTTTGTTCTCCATATTTTATAGGCAGAACTAAAAGGCACCTCAGGTAAACAATGGAGATGGATGGATTGGATACTAGTATACAATTATGGACGGACTGCCACGGTTAGGTGGTATAAAAAAACCACGGTTAGGTGGTATATAATACAATTATGGATGGACGGACTGCCTGCCGAGTGCCGACACAGAGGTAGCCACAGCCGTGAACTACCGCACTGTACACTGGTTGATAAAGAGATAGTAGTATACTCGTAACAACTAGTATGACGACGGTATAAAGAATGAAAAAAAAACCACGGTTAGGTGGTATATATTATAATACAATTATGGTTGGACGGACTGCCTGCCGAGTGCCGACACAGAGGTAGCCACAGCCGTGAACTACCGCACTGTACACTGGTTGATAAAGAGATAGTAGTATACTCGTAACAACTAGTATGACGACGGTATAAAGAATGAAAAAAAAACCACGGTTAGGTGGTATATATTATAATACAATTATGGATGGACGGACTGCCTGCCGAGTGCCGACACAGAGGTAGCCACAGCCGTGAACTACCGCACTGTACACTGGTTGATAAAGAGATAGTAGTATACTCGTAACAACTAGTATGACGACGGTATAAAGAATGAAAAAAAAACCACGGTTAGGTGGTATATATTATAATACAATTATGGTTGGACGGACTGCCTGCCGAGTGCCGACACAGAGGTAGCCACAGCCGTGAACTACCGCACTGTACACTGGTTGATAAAGAGATAGTAGTATACTCGTAACAACTAGTATGACGACGGTATAAAGAATGAAAAAAAAACCACGGTTAGGTGGTATATAATACAATTATGGTTGGACGGACTGCCTGCCGAGTGCCGACACAGAGGTAGCCACAGCCGTGAACTACCGCACTGTACACTGGTTGATAAAGAGATAGTAGTATACTCGTAACAACTAGTATGACGACGGTATAAAGAATGAAAAAAAAACCACGGTTAGGTGGTATATAATACAATTATGGTTGGACGGACTGCCTGCCGAGTGCCGACACAGAGGTAGCCACAGCCGTGAACTACCGCACTGTACACTGGTTGATAAAGAGATAGTAGTATACTCGTAACAACTAGTATGACGACGGTATAAAGAATGAAAAAAAAACCACGGTTAGGTGGTATATATTATAATACAATTATGGTTGGACGGACTGCCTGCCGAGTGCCGACACAGAGGTAGCCACAGCCGTGAACTACCGCACTGTACACTGGTTGATAAAGAGATAGTAGTATACTCGTAACAACTAGTATGACGACGGTATAAAGAATGAAAAAAAAACCACGGTTAGGTGGTATATATTATAATACAATTATGGATGGACGGACTGCCTGCCGAGTGCCGACACAGAGGTAGCCACAGCCGTGAACTACCGCACTGTACACTGGTTGATAAAGAGATAGTAGTATACTCGTAACAACTAGTATGACGACGGTATAAAGAATGAAAAAAAAACCACGGTTAGGTGGTATATAATACAATTATGGTTGGACGGACTGCCTGCCGAGTGCCGACACAGAGGTAGCCACAGCCGTGAACTACCGCACTGTACACTGGTTGATAAAGAGATAGTAGTATACTCGTAACAACTAGTATGACGACGGTATAAAGAATGAAAAAAAAACCACGGTTAGGTGGTATATATTATAATACAATTATGGATGGACGGACTGCCTGCCGAGTGCCGACACAGAGGTAGCCACAGCCGTGAACTACCGCACTGTACTGTGTCTGCTGCTAATATAGACTGGTTGATAAAGAGATAGTATACAATACTACTAATATACTGGTGGTCAGGCACTGGTCACCACTAGTCACACTGGCAGTTGCACTCCTGCAGCAAAAGTGTGCACTGTTTAATTTTAATATAATATTATTTATCATGTACTCCTGGCTCCTGCTATAACAACCTGCAGTGCTCCCCAGTCTCCCCCACAATTATAAGCTTTATATACAATACATTGATGTGCAGCACACTGGGCTGAGCAGTGCACACAGACTGAGTCACTGTGTGACTGTGTATCGTTTTTTTCAGGCAGAGAACGGATATATTAAATAAAACAAACAACTGCACTGTCTCTGGTGGTCACTGGTCACTGTGGTCGTCAGTCACTAAACTCTGTCTGCACTCTCTTCTAATCTACAGTATCACAGCAATCTCTCTCTCTCTCTCTCTCTTCTAAATCTAATCTAAATGGAGAGGACGCCAGCCACGTCCTCTCCCTATCAATCTCAATGCACGTGTGAAAATGGCGGCGACGCGCGGCTCCTTATATAGAATCCGAGCCTCGCGAGAATCCGACAGCGTCATGATGACGTTCGGGCGCGCTCGGGTTAACCGAGCAAGGCGGGAAGATCCGAGTCGCTCGGACCCGTGAAAAAAAAAGTGAAGTTCGTGCGGGTTCGGATTCAAAGAAACCGAACCCGCTCATCTCTAGTTCTGGTTGGATACCTGTTATTTAAATATCTGGTTCTTTGATCATTGAGAATACCTTTGAGGAAACCGCACGTTTATTTTAGCAGAGAAACACGTCAAGGTTCTCTTTTAAATATGTCCCTGGTGTGCTGACCTTTACCGCCAAGTTTAGTGCTGTGTCAACCAACTACAGACTTTACAGCTACCACAGAGCACCGCCACATTATATCTGGGAGCTTCCTACCATTCAAGCACAGTATCCATGCTGAGCGGTCAGCCCATACAAAGGAGCCGCCAAACAGTGCCATTAATAAGAACTGCTGCACGAGCTATCATTAGCTGCTAGCCCGCATCAGGAGCCGCTAACAAGAGTCTTTAACAGAAGCCACTGCATAGAACCGTCATCAGCTGCGCCCTCCCTTTCCTCCCGCTAGTGGTTACCTACCATCTCTGCAGCCACACAACAACAGTGCCGCAGATGCATCCCAGCGTGTAAGCCTCATGGAGCAGTGAGTTTTGAGGTTGTAGCATAGCGCAAGAGCTTTATCCCCGTCTCAACAGAAATTTACGCAGCTATACATTAACTTTTTGGACTACTGATATCCTGTGGGTCCACAAATCTGTGACTTTTATATATTAGACAATCTTTAGATTTATATGTATCCATTGTGTTTACAATTTACTGTGTTACTTACCCTCTGCTACTATTAAATTTCATTTATATATGATCAAATAGCGCTCCCTATACATTGTATCTTTTTCTCTGTTCTTTGAATAACTGCAGATTATTCGTTGGGAGCAGCTCAATTTGTCTCCAATAGAAAAATATTCCTTAATCAGAGTACTATAACTACATTTTTTTTATATTATAATAATCAGTTGCGCCAGATTTTTTCTCTTAAAATATTTATAGAGAGTGACCAATTATATTTATGCTACTCACAGAGCTTCTAGTAATGGTGGCACCTAATGAATATTATTTTTTAAGTAAGTGCCTTAACCTGAACACACACAAGTTTTATTTGTATTTTTTTTACACACTGAGACTCACATCTCTTCTGATAATGCTGGAACCTACTGAACATTATTTTTTTAACACTGCCTTAAGTTGAACACACACAAGTTTTAAAACATGTTTTACACATTGTAACTCATAGCGCTTCTAGTAATGGTGTCACCTAATGAACATTGTTTTTTAAACAGTGCTATAGACCACAGTCCACAGTACCTCTATAAGTTTTTTTAATTACACCATGCCCCTTTAAGTTAAACAGTGCAACTAAATAGCATTTTTTTTTAAATGACAGTGCCCACCCAGTGCCTCTTTAAATTAAACACAATGCTCCTAATGGCATTTTTAAATGTCACAGTGCCCCTGCCTTTAAGCTTAGTTAAAACAAGTACAACACAGTGCACAAGCTCCAGTCCGACTAGTTCTAAAATCCTACTAAATGCATTTTGTGCCTCTGAGAGCTGCAGCCAGCGGTACAAGTGGGCGGGTATGGGTGGGTATGGCATAACCTTAAGAATTTAGCCGTGGTTACACCATACCCACCGCCGCCGGGCTGCCACTCCCTCCCTCCGCTGCTGCTCACCATGCCCTCGTCGCTGCTGCATGAGGGGAGACAACCGCCAGCGACTGAGGGGCAGGAGAGGCGCATGCTGTGCTCTCCTCACATACAGGAACAGGACAGTAGCAGCGTGGTAAGCAGAAGGGGAAGAAGGGGCATGTGTATCTGGCACTGGGGGCATATATGGTACTGCGGGGACATGTGTATCTGGCACTGGGGGCATCTCTATCTGGCACTGGGGGCATATCTGGCACTGGGGGCATTTCTGTATCTGGCACTGGGAGGACATGTGTATCTGGCACTGGGGGCATTTCTGTATCTGGCACTGGGGGCATATCTGGCACTGGGGGCATTTCTGTATCTGGCACTGTGGGGACATCTGTATCTGGCACTGGGGGAATTTCTGTATCTGGCACTGGGAGCATATCTGGCACTGGGGGCATGTATGTATCTGGCACTAGGGGCATATCTGGCACTGTGGGGGCATTTGTGTATCTGGCACTGGGGGGGCAATGTATAACTGACACAGTGGGGGCATTTGTGTATCTGGCACTGTGGGGCAATGTGTATCTGGCAATGTGCAGCAATATATATATATGGTACTGTGGGACAACGTGTATCTGGCACTATTGGGGTCATATGTGTATCTGCCCCCCCATATGTGTATCACGCCCCCATTTTCATTGGCCACGCCCCATGTGGCATTTGACCACACCCATTTTTGGGAGCACACGCCTCACACAGTACCTGTAAGACATTTTTTCTACTTGCACCACTGGCTGCAGCCCACAGTCCCAAAATGACACAGTGCCCCTGGCCTCCTTTACTGACTTTGACAGTTATTAATATTAACAATTGTGCTTCCCAGTTCTTTGCCTACACCCTCTCCCTCCGGTGTTCTGCAAAATGACACAATGCCCCTGTCCTAATTTACTGACTTTATCTGTTATTAATATTAATAATAGAATGTGATTCACGTTCACTTCCCACATCCTATACCTCTGGCAATCTGTGTAAAATGGTACCTGAATCACGAGTGAGGGACTTTTATGCGATCCAAAACACACGCAATCTGATGCCGGAAAAGATGATGTTTTTCCTCATTTTCAGATTCAAGCCTGGCAGGAAGACTTGGGCTGGGATTTGGATCTATTCATAATGAGGAAGTTCAGGTGTGTTTGGTTTCTATGGAAATGTAATCATACATTTCTAGAAAATATAGTTGATTTTAGAAGTGTTCACAGATGTTCTAATATTTGTTTTACTCAAGCTTGCCTGTAGTTATGGCTTGTTTGTTAAATGCAAAAGCTTCTAATAAGAATAATAAACATGTTTTTAACTGTAAACCATCATACCTGCTACATTTGCCACTCTGAGTGGTGATCACCTGAGGACATAAGCACAAAGGGCTACAACAATAATAATAATGACAAGCAAGTGGCTATCATGACTTAGGACCACAGTTTAAAGCTTGACTTAGTGGCCTGGATGAAATGGCTTGTGAGATGGCCAGAGCGCAGAGACTCCGGCCGAACTTGTACATTTTTTTAAAGCATCAAACATTTACAAAGCAAAACCTGGTAGTTTTTATCTATTGTTAATAAAGCAAAGGTAAGTGTTAAAATAGTGAATGATGACACCTAGTAGGTGAAAATGGATAATCAATACAGTGTAATAATTCAATGGTTCACAAAACAATACAGTGTAATAATTCAATGGTTCACAAAACAATACAGTGTAATAATTCAATGGTTCACAAAATAACAAAATTTTTATGATCCTTACTTGCTTTCAGCTGGGCAGCTGCTGTACCTTTGGTGACCTGAGATGTCAGTGGTAAAATTATAGCAATCCAATTTTTTTTTACAATATACAGTGTATATATATATATATATATATATATATATATATGTATATATATATATATATATATATATATATATATACAGGGCTATTTTTCTGCCGTAACTCTCTGGAATGCCATTCTTGAAGGTATTATGAAAAATGTCAACACCTGGAACGGCATTCTGGAATGTCCTGGCTGCCGCGAGGAGACCTCTAGCATCTGTCTCCTCCTCGAGAGCTGTTTTTAGAAGGTTTTTTAAACTGCCATGGGCAGAAGCACCGACGCGACCCCCTGCACTCTCAATCTTCTGCAGGGACTATTAGTTTTGTTTAATCATGCCCAAAACTGCCCTCACCCCTAGCAACAAGCATGAGAACCCCTGACAATGAGCAGACCCCTAACAATAAGTGAGAAAACCCTGGCAATGAGCATGAAACACCTGCAAATGAGCATCAGACCCCCGACAATGAGCAGTAAACCTCTGGCAATAAGCATGAAACCAAGAGCATGAAACCCCTAGCAACTAGCATAACACCCCTGGCAATGAGCATGAAACCCCTGGCAATGAGCATGAGACCCCTGACAATGAGCAGCAAATCGCTGTCAATGAGCATTAAACCCATGGCAACAAGCATGGAACCCAGAGCATGAAACTCCTGACAATGTGCATGAATTCCTTGGCAACGAGTATGAGACTCCTGACAATCAGCAGGTAATTTAAATTAATTAGAAGTCTTGCTGTGTGGTATAATTTGTAAGGGGGATTATATTTGGGTCCCCAGGGTGACTGCCCCTGTTTTGCCCCTCTTCCCCAATAATTTGGCCCTGGCCCCACTGTGCCTTGTATTGCTTTGTGTATTATTTCCTGTGTGTAGAGAGGTGTTTGTGAGCAGATGCAGAGAGAGGAAGTGTAAGTCTTATGTTCTACATGGTGGTCTAGTACAAGTGCCCCAATCCCATGAATGAGAGAAGCCATAAACTAAGTGATACTAGTGTATGTAGTGGATGCCTGCACAGGAGTTCTGGATATTTTTTTAAGTAGATACAGTTAAAATGTACAATACAGTATGTGGCAGCATCAGTGTTAAATATTTCCTGCCAAATGCTGGTGGAGTAGGAGAAATAGTTATATTGTCTGCATGTAGAAAAAAAAAACCCGGGGGTATAGTTACTAA
The DNA here is from genome assembly GCF_028390025.1 of Pseudophryne corroboree. NCBI lineage: Eukaryota > Metazoa > Chordata > Amphibia > Anura > Myobatrachidae > Pseudophryne > Pseudophryne corroboree. Next base: position 819,996,397 of record NC_086445.1, on the reverse strand, counting down.
CATTCGATTTTCAGTTTTGAGGGATTTCCCATTAAATTTCCATTCAATTTTGACTTTAGAGCTAAACTAAAGGCAATATTAAATGTCAAATCAAACTTAAAACCAAATACAACTAAAATCCTATTCAAAATCGAATTTCTGAAAAACATTGATGTTTTCCCATAGTCGAACATAGGATCCCCTCATTTACTAAAATTCAATTTGCAAATCAAACTCTAAATTGACTTCAAATCACCAAATGAATTGAATAATGAGAGACATTCGATTTGAGCTTCTGAACAACATTCTATTGGCATAAAATTGATTGTGATGACTGTAGAAGCTCCCAAAAGCATGTGGGACACTGTGGCTGTAGGAATATAGGCTTCTCATGGTTATGCTATGCTATGCACCTACCTACAAATCATCAACAAACTGCACATGTGTATACAAATAGGCATCATTCCTATTCCATAAATGTGCAGGTGGTCTGTGATGCAAAACTAAAAATCATGAGTGCTGTGACTGGCTATCCTGGTTCATGCCATAATGCCTAAATCCTCAGGAATTCATCCCTGTCTGCAAAATTTGAGGCAGGTTAAATTCCAGATGTATTTTTTTTGTGTAAGTTACCTGTATGTGTTAATGAAGCATCTTATAGTATTTGTTAGAATATTTAATTAATTCAAAACCCGCCCCCCCAACAGCTGATTTAGGCTATGGTTTTAGCTCCTGGCATCTGACTCCATTATAAGATCAGCAAACTCCATGGCAGAATGAACCTTTGGGCTATTAATAACAAGGTTGATAAATCAGGAGGCATATTATTATATCATCTTGCAAAAGTGACCAATATTGTGCTCTGCAGCTGTCGATTGCATAATTGCGCATTAAATCAACCACTCTCCCCAGATTATGCAGACAAGCAGGCAGAGATTTTGTTACCAACAACTTTGTGAGCACAGAAAGTGCAAGCAGGAAGGCACATTAGGGCTATGCTTATTGGCAACTATTTCAGCTGAAGTTATATTTTACTTTTTATTAATTACCACAACCTTTTTTCTTCAGTTAGGTGTTCATGTATAAAACAGTGTAAAGAGAGATTTTCCACTTTAATTAATGTGCATGTGATATATAGTTCTGTTTCGATTTTGCATTTGATTTTGCATTTCATTTTAATGGGGATTTGAGATTCAGTTTTAGAAGGGATTCATAAACTGAACATAAAATCACTTCCTAAAATCGATCAAAATCGAATTTGATGCAAAATCGATTATTAGTAAATTAGGGACTTTTTAAGGGATTTTGCAGTTCGATTAGTATCTATTTCAGTTGATTTTTTTGAATTTATAAAAATTAATCCCAAATTGAACTGTAGTAAATATACTCCCTCCCTGGTGTGTCAACTTACTTTTTTCCAATTTGTGTGTGTGTGCAGACTGGAAATATATCAGCAAGAGATGGAAAAGCAGTTTACTGATTATATTGTGAGCAGTGAAAAAAAAAAAGAGAGAGAGAAACAGAGTGCTAATCCTGTCTGAGTAAGGTCTCTCATGCAGAAGGAGGATTGGAACACTGTCCAAGAGTTTGATTTAAAGCCCTCGGATGAGGCATTTGAGTATACAGAGACAGCAGAGGAACACATCAGAAAAGAGACACTGACTTTTGTGTAAAACAAAAATGTAATAACAGTGAGAATGTGTAAACTGCAAAAAGTTTTAAGCACATTGGTAAGTATAAAGCAAGAGGAGGCAGTGTGTGTGAAAGCTCTGATTCTCCCGGTAGAAAGAAGACATTCTTCCACTGAATGTTTAGCAGGTACGGGAGGAGGGAGTACTGAGATTTCAATGAGATCAGAAGTTCAAACAATGAATGAACACAAAGACAACATGCATTTACACTAGAGTTTAGAATTTATTAGAACAAGATCAAGAAACACAAGATAATTAAATATCAGAGCAAATGTGTGTTATTGAAATATTTCATGCAGATGAGTCTGTGCAAATGGCAGTAAAGCTAAATGATTTATTAGATCAATACATTTCCAACAAATTGCAAATGACTTGTAAGATAAAAGATGGCACTCCTGAGCTACAGTAACGTTACTAACCACCGACCAGTTTGCAATGTCTGAAACAATGAGGCACAGTAAGACAAAACCATGTTGAGGAGGTTATACAAAGTGATGCTAGGAAAGTAGTAATACCTTTTGCTCCTCCTGCTGGCACCAAAAGCCATTATGTGGAGGAAAGACAGAAATTCAGTCAAAATTCATGGTTTTGATGCTTAAGACTGCCCCATGACATTATTTATTTCATATTGAATGAAGACACTCATCCAGAACACTAGACACTTAGAACAAAACAAAATATCTGTCATACGAAAATATATATTGCAAATTAACCAATGTGTGAAAATGTAGAACCTGTTAATGTGTTCACAAAATCATGAGATACAGCCAGTAAGATGAAAATAAGTTCCATCAAAGTTCTTATAAGACAAAATAAAATATGAATTATAATGTTGCACAAAGGCACTTCCTCTGATTACATATCCTTATTGGGGTATGTGGATAAAATGCTGGATGTCAGGATCCCAGCAGTCAGAATCACGACGTCAGAATCTCCAACTCCTGTCAGATTACCAACTCCGGAATCCCTACAGGTTCAGGAGAACTACACAGGAATCCCGACAGCCAACATCCCGAAACCAAGTATAACGGTTGGGTTAGGGCTGGGGGAAGGGGGGGGGGGATGTTTTGTTAAGGCATCACCAGGGGGGTTAGGGTAAAGCTGCTGGGAGGGGAGGGTTAGGTTTAGGCACCAACAGAGGGAGGTTAGGGATAGGCACTAAAGGGGAGGTTGGGGTTATGCTGCAGGAATATAGGGTTAAGGGGTATGGGACAGTGGAGGAACATACTAACCTCACTCCTGACAGAATTTCAAATATCGGTATGCTGGCATCTGTATTGTGAGTGCCGGCATCCCAACTGTCTGGAAATCATACTGAACCCCTTACTGTATATATGAAAATTTCCTTGTATCCCACATTGGCAATAAGGGCCCTCATTTCGAGTTGATCGCTCGCTAGCTGCTTTTAGCAGCATTGCAAACGCTAGGCTGCCGCACTCTGGGAGTGTATCTTAGCTCAGCAGAATTGCAAACGAAAGGACAGCAGTTCTGCTATTAAATATTTCCCTGCAATATCTGAGTAGCTCCAGACCTACTCCTATATTGCGATCACTGCAGACTGTTTGGTTTCTGGTTTGACGTTACAAACACGCCCTGCCTTCGGCCAGCCACTCCCCCATTTCCCCAGCCACTCCTGTGTTTTCATCTGGCCACGCCTGCGTTGGCCGTCTGCGCCTACGAAACGGTGGCCAAATGTGACTGTTTCGCTCCCTCACACCCATAGATCGCCTCTGCCTGTCAATCAGGCAGAGGCGATCGCTGTCCTGCTACGGCCGTTGGCCATCCCGCAGCGAGCGAACATTTTGGAATGACCCCCATTATGTCAAAGTTGGCTTTACTAAAGTTTAGAGTCTTAGTTGAGCCAATATAGGACTGCTTCTGAAAACTGATATTGAATGTGACCATATTGTTGTCGCTGTTTCCCATGCTCTCCCCTACTATAAAATTTGATATCAATTCCCCATTGTTAGTTAGTACTAGGACTAAGATTGCGTTGTACCTAGTTGGTTCCTCAATTAGTTGAAGTAAGTAGTTAGCATTTAGTGTGTTTAAAAACATAGTAGTATCACATGACTCATTTGTCCAATTTATCTCTGGATAGTAAAAATCTCTCATCGCTATTACATCTCCTACTCCTGCTGCTTTTTCAATTTGCTTCAGTAACATTTCCTCATCAGACACAGCTTGTAGCATAGCCCCAATATCATATTTTTTGTTCCCTTTCCCCCGCATGCAATTTATACTCATAACGTCTCAACTGTATTTACAGTCCCCACTTGAATATCTTGCTATATATCAGGATTTAAAAACGGCTTTACGTAAAGACATAACCCTCCTCCCCATTTGTTTAATCTGTCTCTCCTGAACAGTGTATAACCCTTTAGACTGACTATCCAATCATGAGATTCATCCCACCGAGTTTCAGTAATGCCTATAATATCATACTGTTTTCTTGCTGCAAGGACTTCTAGTTCCCCCTTTTTACCTGTAATGCTTCTAGCGTATACATACATACAAATAAGATAAGTATTTCCCCTTTTGCTAGGGACATCATTTTCTATTTCTTTTCTATGCAGTAACAATGACCCTGTTACATTGTTAATGTTATGGTGTTACATGGGTAAATGCTGGATTTGCAGGCTACAGATGTTTGGATGATGGTTACACAGATAAATACAGGAGATGTACAGATGACAGCTGATGATGATCTAAAATAAAACTGTATTGAAGTATAATTCCAAATAAGGCATACAGGATAACTTAAGAAACATGACATAGGCATACAGAATCAGGTTAACTTCACCTGAATGCATGGATGGCAAGAAAAACAGGCACTATAATTAGGTGCAGTCAAGGTTCAAGATTTCGGCAATGCAGGGATTTTGGTACAGTACAAAGCAAACAGGGACTCCAAAACTGTGAGAAATAAACTGCATAGGAACAGACTAGGGGGTATATTTACTAAGCTCCTGATTTTGACCGATTTTGTGTTTTTTGTTCAAAGTGTCAACTTGGAAATTTACTAAACACAAATCTCGGCAGTGATGAACCTTGCGGTCTGCGGTAGACCTCGAGGTTAAGTAGGGCCACCCACGAGAGTGACCCCACTTAACCTTGCGTCTAACAATATTCTTTCTTTTTACACAAAAGGCTATCAGCCTCCCATCCACCACCCACGGATGGGGGGGACAGCCTCGGGATTCACCACTGCTCCTTGGGTGGCTGGAGGGGGGGATCCCTTAAATCAAGGGGTCCCCACTCCTCCAGGGTACCCTGGCCAGGGGTGACTAGCTGGGGATTTAATGCCAGGGCCGCAGGGACCAATATAAAAGTGTCCCCCGGCTGTGGCATTATCTCTCTGACTAGTGGAGCCCAGTGCTGGTGTTAAAAATACGTGGGACCTCTACGTTTTTGTCCCCCTTATTTTTTGCACCAGGACCAGGTGCAGAGCCTGGTGCTGGTTGTTTAAATATGAAGGGACCACAGTATATTTTTCCCCTGTATTTTGACAACCAGGACCAGCTCAAAGAGCCCGAGGCTGGTTATGCTTAGGAGGGGGGACCACGCGCAATTTTTTAAAAATGATTTTTAACTCTTTCTTCACTTCTCATAATATACACAATGAAGCCCTGCATGGGTCTCCCAGATCCGGCCGGGATTCATTGTGTTTTGTCAGGCAGTGTTTTACTAATAACTCCAGTAAAACACTGCCTGACATTATGAATGACATTGACATCGTAAAAAATGAAAATGCAGAATACGACAGCATAGTAAATGAGACGTAAAAAAAACAAAAAGTTGCAAAATTCACACTACCGATGTCATTCGTGTTTAATCTCCCACCAAATCCCGACTATTCCGAATCCTAATAAATATACCCCTAGGAATAACATAAGTTAACATGAGCTGAAACAAAACTTTAGCTGGCCCTGACTCTCAGAGCTAGCTCATACTTAACATAGGTCAGGGCCAATCACTACAGCACATACAAACACACACAATGAGCTGCAGCTGGAAAAGGTAATCGGGAGAGAGCATGTACCATCTGATCACCCCAGCTGGGACTGCTCTTCCAACAGCAGCACCCCTGGCTGCTCAGAGGTACTGCAGGTGAGAGACATAACAGCAGCACCCCTAGCCTCCCAAATGTACTGCAGTTCAGAACATCATAGATGGCAGAGTTGTAGCAGACCCATAATCTTTGTTAGTTAGTATTTTGGCAATACCTTTTGTAATACCAATGTTAATATTCTTGCCGGCTGCGCTTTCCCTCCCCCCTTCTCCACCCCATTACGTTCACTATCTCCATCCTCACTATTCTCACTGCATGACCCCAGAGCCGGCCCTAACCAATAAGATGCCCTAGGCAAGATTTTGGCTGGTGCCCCCTAGCACCGCCGCTAGTTCTGCAGGAGATGCCTGGCATGAGTCAGCTGGCAGCTCTGCTAACGTCAGGCGCCTTTTGTTTATGAAAATGCATCTTATTTGCATTACTATGTGGCTAGTATACACAAGCAGCTTCTGCTGATTAAAATTATATGCAGCATGCCTATATTCTGTGTGCGACTGCGGCTGTATCTGCATACGAAATACTACATTACAGTGATTTCCAGGAATACACTGCAATGTAGCATGCCGCTGTCACACACAGAATATAGGCATGCGGCATATCATTTTAATCAGCAGAAGCTGCTGGTGCCCCTAAGCATACCAAATGCCCTAGGCATTTGCCTAGTTTGCCTAAGGCCGACTCTGCATGACCCATAGTTTCTAGCTAAACCCTCCCCCCAGGCACCTAATTGAAAAACTCCTCCAACTTTCTAACCATCCTTTCCCCCAGCACTGCTGCCCTCTTCTCATTCAGGTGCAATCCATTGCGACAAAAGAGATGGCGCCTGACTGAGAAGTCTGCCCAATGTTCCAGGAACACAACCCCCTCTTTCCTACACCAGTCTCTCAGCCGCACATTTACCTCTCTAATCTCCCTCTGCCTCCCTGAGCTTGTGGCATGGGTAATATTTCCGAGAATATTACCTTACATGCCCTTGCCTTTAGTTTCTGGCATAAGTCCCTATAATCTTGCTGCGCAGGTAGGGACATGTTGCATGTCAGGGTGGCTTATCGTAGCTGCATGGCTACGGTCAGGTCTGAGTTAGCCCCTTTATCTCCATCCAAGTCTTAGCAAATAAACCCTTATGAAAGAGATGCCACTATACTTTTGCGGTATAAGGATATTCTCTCACTGGGTGTCTTCCTGTGCATACTGTCAGATTTGGGATGCTAATAACATCCGGAGTATCTGATAGTTAAACAAGCTTCACAAATAACTGCTGTAAAAAATTGGGACTTTTGATTCCATATATATGTATTTAGATATTAGGGATGTTAGCCGACCCATGTATTTTGGTTTACAGTAGGAGTTGGATCTGTATTAGCTTCATGTTTTGGTTTTGCCAAAACTGCCCTCACATGTTTTGGTTTTGGATCTGTATTATTTTTTAAAATTATGAAAACTGCTAAAATCATAAAATTTGGGCCTTTTTTCCCTACAGTATTATTAACCTTAATAACAGTTATTTCCAGTCAGTTTTGACCACCTCACAGCTCACAAAATTGTTTTTATCCAGTTAGGCCAAAGGCTGCAACAAGCTGTATGATTACTAAGCGACAGAACTTCGGAACAAACACATGGCAGTTTATAGCACATCTATGAAACAATGCCACACAGCAATGCGAGAAAAGAAAAGTGGTGCAAGATGGAATTGTCATTGGGCCAACCCTTATGTTGGATATTAAAAAGTACATGCACAGTTTAACAAACCAAGCACTACAGGGACTGCCATTTTTGTGGCAGAAGGGCTTGGTTTGTTTGGGCCCCCCAAAACAAGTTACTCTAAGCTAAAAGTGCTGTCAATGATCTCTACAGAGGCCATATATCATCATTATCATCCTCACTTTCACCGTCATCAGTGTTTACACCACCTTCACACAATATTAATTCATACCCATTGGAATCTACCATTACAGAAATCTTTGCATTTTGATGTAATTGCCATTAAAGGTCTTTCTCATGGAATTTGTAGTACAGTTTTATAAACATAATCTTTTTCACATTTTGATGAAGTAGCCTTCTATGCCAATCACTGACAAGGTTTCCAGCTGTACACACTGGAGGGTGGGCAAGTAATGCATGTTTGTACAGGGGCCTTAAAATTGCCTTTTTTTCCATCCAATAGTCAACAGCACTCTGTGGCATGATTATTTGTTTAATGTAACATAGAAACATAGAATTTGACGGCAGATAAGAACCACTTGGCCCATCTAGTCTGCCCCCTTTTTTTGATAACTGAGTCAGATAACCAGTGATCATTCTTCAATGTATATTTTTCCCTTTTTCTTTTGTTTCTGAATTATGGTACTTTGTTTCTCTCTGTTAGACTAATTGAGCAAATCTGTCAGTTATATCATTTGTTTCCCCTACACTGCAGTACAATTTCAGTGACTGTCAAGGGACGGTATCATATATTAACATGTGAAAATGATTGACCAATATTCACCCATTTATTGGTGAAATTATACACTCACATATTTTATTTACTTTATTTTATTTTATTTTTTCACCATGAGCAACTTCATCTTACCCACATATCTTCCTGTACTGTGGGCTTTTAAACCTTTAAAAGGTATTGTCTTCATTCAAATTTTAGGCAAACTTATTAAAGGTTATATTTTATTTTTGATATAGGCAGTGTGCCCCAAAAAGAGAGTTTGTCTTTTCTCTCCCTGTTTATTGAAATTATCTTAATACTCTCAGGGTGCACCTCCACCAATGTTATATACTTTTACCTGAATAAGGTGTCAAAGTCAAAAATATTACACACACACTCACATGTATAAACTCCAAACAGAGTGGCCTCTGTTCATGTGCGTTACCGGCGTGCGCGTGCATACATGCAGCGTGCACAGGTTCGTGCGCCTTGTGTATTAATGCACGGCAAGAGCATATACGGAAGCATACGCATTCACACAGAGAAGCCACAAAGACATATTCAACACATATTCATACAACACATAGATTACACATAGACAAAATATGTCCAGCACTAGACATTATAATGTATTTATATAATAGAGTGTAAAACCAGATATATATGTATTATTGGGACAGAACAAGTTAATTATGTCATGCTTAGTGTTATAATGATCAGGAGAATGTGTGGATTAATTTGATAGCTATGGGTAATTTGTAGCACATTGCAATGATTAGTTATGACCAAACGTATGAATATAAAGCCACATTCTAAGAGAAACAAAGGACTTCCTGAGAATCCCAGTGGTTAACCCCTGTATCTACATCTTGAAACTGGACATTGCTAAACATATGAACTGACCAATAACACACAATGAATGAGAAACCTGCCTCTCCTGGGCCAATTGAAGGAGACTGAAACCAACAACCTGTTAACTCCCACTGTTTGATATAGGCAGTTTTGTAAGATATAGTTAGTTGCTGTTGCTGCAGTTGCTGTGGGGAAGATATGCTGAGTTTATATATGGAGGAAATGTTCTATGGGAAAGGGTAATGTATGCTGGCTGTAACTGATTCTTATGTAACTGTAACACTGTAACCCTATTTTATATATAAATGTTATACTTAATGATATACTGTACATATGTTATTTTGTATGCATAACTTTTAATATCAAATATATATATATATATATATATATATATATATATATATATATATATCTGAGTGTTGAACCTTAGTATACAATGTGTGCGACTGCTTGCTTTCTCTTAAGGGACATAGGGGGTAATTCCAAGTTGATCGCAACAGGAATTTTGTTAGCAGTGGGGCAAAACCATGTGCACTGCAGGGGAGGCAGATTTAACATGTGCAGAGAGAGTTAGATTTGGGTGTGGTGTGTTCAATCTGCAATCTAATTTGCAGTGTAAAATAAAGCAGCCAGTATTTACCCTGCACAGAAACAAAATAACCCACCCAAATCTAACTCTCTCTGCACATGTTATATCTGCCTCCCCTGCAGTGCACATGGTTTTGAGCAACTGCTAACAAAATTCCTGCTGCGATCAACTCAGAATTACCCCCATAGTGCTGCGACGGTCAGCGCACTTTTATCGTATATGGTAATAAGATGCGCCTTGCATCCACAGTATGGCCCTCATTCCGAGTTTATCACTCGCTAGCTGCTTTTAGCAGCAATGCAAACGCTAGGCCGCCGCCCTCTGGGAGTGTATCTTAGCCCAGCAGAAGTGCGAATGAAAGATTAGCAGAATTGCTCGAAAATCTTTTCCTGCAGTTTCTGAGTAGCTCCAGACCTACTCCTAGATTGCGATCACTGCAGACTGTTTAGTTCCTGGTATGACGTCACAAACACGCCCTGCGTTCGGCCAGCCACTACCCTGCTTCTCCAGCCACTCCTGCGTTTTAGCCTGACACACCTGCGTTTTTTAGCACACTCCCGGAAAACAGTCAGTTTCCGCCCAGAAACACCCACTTCATGTCAATCACTCACCGATCAGCAAAGCGACTGAAAAGTGTCGCTCGCCCCTGTGTAAAATTGCTTAGTTTTGTGTGCAATTACTTGGCGTGTGCACCCTGCGGCCCATACGCATGCGCAGAATAGCTGATTTTTAGCCTGATCGCTATGCTGCTAAAAACGTCAGTGAGCGATCAACTCGGAATGACCCCCTATATATTAATGCTGGTATTTAAATGTTTATTTAAAGAAATGGAAATTCACAAAGGTATTATAAATTAATATTGGAAAGTGGATAAGCTTATCTATCTGATACATATTCAGTTTACAAATCCTTGTGCTCTTGGACCATTTCCCCAATCCCCTTTTCCTGACTCAACAACTTGCTCACCAGGAGCCCTTTTTCATCTCATAAGATCTGGGTCAGTTGGAAAGAAACACATGACATATGACTTAATATGACATAAGCATATGATCAAGCATGGTCGCCAAAATGATTTCAAGAAGTTGACAACCCTTGCATCCTGGCAAAGCGAATAGAGAACTTGATCTACAAGTCTGACATACTTACCAGAATCACTTTTCTTTCATCTCCACCTTCAATTTCTCAAGCTGCTTTTCCAAAAGTCTAATTAGGGGAATCACTTGACTAAAGCTAGCAGTGTTTGAAGTCACTTCATTCACAGTGGTTATTTTGAATGGTTTCAGCACCTTGCATAACATACAAAGAAGTCTCAACTGCACTGGACTAAGGTACAGTACATTCCCCCTCCTCTCTCAATATCATGGTTTGTTGTGTAGCTGTGGATGGCTTATTGCTGTTCCCCTATCCGCCGAAGCATATAAAGGGTGGAATTACACCTTTTTACCACCTATTGTTTCAGTTGGTGACAGGGCATATTGAACTGTTCTTGCAACCACAGCATTCTCCTACATGCTGTTGTTAAATGCCAAAAATGTCCTGAAACCCCCATCTCATGCACACCCCTGTCATTTCTTAAAAAAAACTTTGTATCACCAAGTTGGTTGTGTGAACAAAACATGGGACATGTTTGAATTCACCCAGATTTAATGCACTCAAAATATTTGTTGTATTATCAGAAATCACAAATCCTTGGAGAGTCTAAGCAGGGTAATCCAGATTGCTATGACATCCCTTAGTTTTTCTAACAGGTTGTCAGTGGTATGCCTCTTAAGGGTGGTACTCAAGGAGCGATATTCTAAGCAATCTGACTAGATTGCTTAGAATTTTAGCACTATCGCTCCGTGTGTACCCCCTACAGCGATAGCGATGCGCAGCACCGCACATCGCTATCGCTGGTGCTAGATTGGCCTGCAATCTAGCGGGTCGCTCACTTCACCCGCAGAGTGAAATGAGCGCCCCCCCCCCGCACGCTCAGCACAGATCGCACTGTGCTGAGCAGCGGGAGAGATGTGTGCTGAGCGGTTTGCTCAGCACACATCTCTTCCGCATCGGCCTGTCTATAAGGGCCTTTAGTGACGCTGGGAATACAGAGAGTATCCTGCCTCTGAATTGTCTGCCATTGTTACATGCTGCTGATGTTCCTGCTGCTGAAGGTGATTCACCAACCTAGTGGGCTGTCACAGTCATGTAATCTTTACTTTGCCCACTACCGCTTGTCCACATATCTGTGGAACTGCAGACAATGGGTACAATGGCATGTACAGTAGGCTAATAATTAGTTTTTTGTAACATCCTGGTGCAGGCTCGTCTAGTAAAACGGAACCAAAATGGAATATGGTAGCGGGGAAAGGACCTTAAGTAATTGTATAAATTCCACTGCATTGATAATGGATATTGGATGCAGATCTAATGCTAGCTAAATCATCATGGCATCAGTGATCCAATGTGTGACTGGGTGACAGCTGTCTTACTTGTTTCCTCTTGCAAGGGATTAACAGTCAATTGTTGTTTGAAACTACTAGTGGTCTTCTTGGTCCACTTCTGGGATGAAGATACCCCCAGCAACAGGACTAGTGCTCAAGTAGTCTTCTGAGGATTCATGACTACCTCCGATTATTAGAGAGGATATTGATGATGAAGGTGTTGGTGGTGGAGATTGCAGGTGCTTGGATCTAGCTTAGAGAAGGGAGGTACAGATGGACCCACACTCATCGAGCGTGGCTACATAGGTGTGGGCACCTGGCGTGCTTGGGCGCGGCTCCGTCTAGGCACACCGGCGAGTGCACAGAGATGCTCCCATTCACTTTGAATGGGGCACGTGCACATCTACGACGCACATGCATCCAATTTGTGAACGGCTGTCTGCCTCGCCGGGCGCATTTAGGGCGTAATTCAGACCTGATCGCACGCTAGGTTTTTTTGCTGTACTGCAATCAGGTCAGAACTGCACATGCATATGCACTGCAGTGCGCACGTGTATCGTACGGGTACAGAGCGGATCATTGCTGTGCGATTTATTTAACGAAGAATCCATTTGCACAGCCGATCGCAAGGAGAGTGACAGGAAGAAGGCATTTGTGGGTGGCAACTGACCATTTTCTGGGAGTGTTTGGAAAAATGCAGGCGTGTCCAAGCGTTTGCAGGGCAGGTGTCTGACGTCAATTCCGGTCCTGAACAGGCTGAAGTGATCGTAGTGGCTGAGTAAATCCTGAGCTACTCAGAAACTGCACAAACTCTTTTTGTACTGCTCGGCTGCACATGCGATCGCACACTTGCAAAGCTAAAATACATTCCCCTGTAGGTGGCGAGTATCTGATCGCAGCACTGCAAAAAATAGCTAGCGAGCGATCAGGTCTGAATGACCCCCTTAGTTGCAGATGGAGCCACGATTAGTGTGGCTCCATCTGTAGCTGATGCTGGACTGATGGTTATTTTTTTTTTTTAGCATAACTTTCTGATTTTCCCAAAAGCTTTCCATGAACTTGCTGCAAATAACGTAACAGGGAGGAGGTTCCCTGATGGTTAAGGTCTCTACCTCTTCATACTACATACTGTAGCTATACAAATGCTACAGATTACTAGATGGTTTTTACACCTCTTTTAGACTCTGAGTGAGAAGGGCTTGCATCTTCATGAAAAGACAGAAGAAGATTCCTCACTGACTGTTACAGAACCACTACTCAAAAATAAAGGCCTAAGCCTGTGCCTTTCCTTGCCACTGCTTGTGGCGAATGACATGTTAGCAATTTTGGGCAGGATGTAATTGAGTCCGAGTTTGCCTGATTTACGGGATGCCAGCCAAAATTGGACGTTATTTTAATGGTGCAATCATTTACAAGGCTCATGCTTTGTAACTGACTGCCCATTAAAAAAGAAATCTGAGATCGTTCGGCTTCCCACACGTTTTAATTTTTTCCCTTAAAGTTTTTCTGCAATAAACTTTACCTTTATTAGAAGTGTTTTTGTTTCTTATTACCACTGCAAAAAACTGGTGTTTTTTTATTTCAGATACCCTGACTTAAACCCTCTATGCCCTTGATAATTGGCATAAGTTGATGACGTTGATGGATTAGTATCATCACGACTGGTGGCAGCAGCTGCAGCGCTAGTATTTGGTTGTTGCTACTGCTCTTCTCTCAACTGATCTTTATCCATATTGCATATGTTTATGAACACAGTGTGGCACAGTACCTATTGAGCTTAACTGAACACACAAGTTGTGTTTATTTTCACTTTTTTGTTTTGATTTCACACACTGCTACAAATCACTGTGATTAATATTAATGCAGTGGCACAACCTAGTCCTGAACACACACAAGTTTATTTTTATTTATTTTTTACATTTTTGGTGGTGTTTTATATATTTTTTTACACACTGCTGCAAATCATTGCACTTATATTATTAAAGCAGGGAAATGGCTTTGTTTTGGTTTTCAATATTTTCTTTTGTACACACTGCTGCAAATCACTGCACTTATAATAGTAATGGTAGCACACACCAGTGTGCAATAATAATGGGTTGATGCAGAACTGTGGACAGTGAAAAAAAAATAAAACCAGTGTGCACCAAAGAGTAATGCTGCCCGTGTATTAGGAGCTATGGGCATCAGTACGGGCATTGAAAGAAAAATAGAACACCAGTGTGCACCAAGGGTTAATGATGCCCCTATATTAGGAGCTCTGGACAGCACTACCATCAGTGACAAAAAAAGAACACAAGTGTACATCAAGGGTTAATGCTGCCCCTATATTAGTAGCTCTGGGCTGCACTGTGGGCAGTTACAGCACCCTTGTGATTGATTGTGCACCAATAAATGGTTAATCAATAATGGCACAAAAAAATGCTGTCCTTAGTATGAATTTAGGAGGAACTCTGGACTGTCTGCAGTGCACCAGTTTATATTGCTATAACATGCCTCCCAACATCGGGGACTCCTAAGTAGAGACTCCCTCTCGCGGCAAAGCCACATGTTCCCGAAAAGTGGGCATGGTCTATATAAAAGGCGATGTGACTTCCTGGGAACAACTTGATCACAAGCCATGCCTCCTTTTCATCGCTGTGGGGGCATGTCCAGTACTCTTTGAGCTGCTGGCCATGCCCCAGTCCCTCTGTCTTTGGTGAATAAAAGCTGTGTGCATGCACACAGTATCTATTCACAGCTGCTCTGCAGAGTGACAGGAGGTCTCCCAACTGCCCCACCCACCTACCGCAGGACACTGCGGCCTGTGGGTGGGACAGCAGGACAGTGCCCAAAAAATGGGACTCTCCCGAGAATATCAGGACAGTTGGGAGGTATGCTATAATAATATAAGCCCTGGCTGCCTAGATGATATTCTCTCTGTCCAGTGTCCTGTGTGAAATGGCACCCAAATCACCATGGGAGGGACTCATATCAAATCCAAAACACACAAGATGTGATGCTGGGAAGATGATGTTTTGCATCCTTTTGTAATCTGAGCAAGGCGGGAAAACCTGAGCCGATGCTCAGATTCCCTCGGATCCTGAAAGTTGGTATGGGCTAGTGTCGAAATCAAAAATATTACATACACACAACATACAAACTCCAAACAGAGAGGTCTCTATTCGTGCACATACACGCAGCGTGCACAGGATATACGGTAGCATATGCATTCACACAGAGAAGCCACAAAGATATATTCAACACATGTTTCATACAACACATAAATTACACATAGATAAAACATGACAAGCACCAGACATTATAATGTATTTATATAATAGGGTGTAACATCAGATATATATGTATTATTGGAATGGAACAATTAATTATATCATGCTCAGGGTCAAAATGATCAGGAGAATGTGTGTATTAATTTGATAGCTATGGGTAAATTGTAGTACATTGCAACGATTAGTTATGATTAAATGTATGAAATCTAAAACACTCTTATGGGAATAAAGAACTTCCTGAAGAAAGCATGTGTGCAGGAAACTGCATCTTCAAACTGGACATTGCTTGCATATGAACTGACCAATAACACTTCATGAATGAGAGACCTCCCTCCCCTGGACCAATAGCAGAAGACTCAGCCCCAGACAAGTACCTCCCCCAATACACAGTATATAGGTATTTCCCCTCACCCAGGAAGCTCTGTTGGTGCAGATTCTAAAATGGAGACAACTGTTCACTGAGCATGGGGTGACGTATACTGGCTGTATCTGATTCTTATGTAACTGCAACTGCTTCTTTTATAACTGTAACTCTGTAACCATATTTATACATGTTATACTTAATGATATACTGTTCATATGTTATTTTGTATGCCTACCCTTTTAATATCAACTATATATATATATCTCTGAGCGTTGGACCTCAGTATACCATGTGTGGGACTGCTTGCTTTTTCTTAAGGGACTGAGGGCTACAACGTTCAGCGCACTTTTATCATATATGGTAATAAGATGCGCCTTGCGTCCGCAGTATAATTTAGCGCTGGCATTGAAATGTTTTTTTTTTTAAATGATTGGAAATTCACACTAGGGGGTATATTTACTAAAATTCATATTTTTCAGAATGAGGTTAAAGTTCAAACACGAATGACATCGCAAGTGTAAATTTGCAACTTTTTGAATTTATTACGACTAATTTACTAAGCTGTCGTATTCTGCATTTTCGTGTTTTCCGATGTCGATGTCATTCGTATTTTTTGGCAGTGTTTTACGGGAGTGAATAGTAAAACACTGCCGACATTAACACAATGAATCTCGGCCGGACCTGTGAGATCCGTGCAGGGCTTCATTGTGCACCTTTCGTTAAAAAAATAACATTGTTACAAATCTAAAAAAAAAAATGCGTGGGGTCCCCCCTCCTAAGCAAAACCAGCCTCGGGCTCTTTGAGCCGGTCCTGGTTGAAAAAATATGGAGAAAAAAATGTCAGGGGTTCCCCCATATTTCAACAACCAGCGGGCCCAGTTTTCCACCGCGTGCTGGTACTTGTGGTTCTCCAAGTACTAGCTTGCGGGGGAGGCTTTCTGGGATTTGTAGTACTTCTACTGAAAACAATATTCACATTTTTTTCACAAGGCTATCAGCCCCCCATCCGCCGCCCTTGGATGGGGGGGCAGCCACGGGCTTTACCCCTGGCCCTTGGGTGGCTGGAGGGGGGGACCCCTTGATTTAAGGGGGTCCCACTCCTCCAGGGTACCCCGGCCAGGGGTGACTAGTTGGGTATGTAATGCCAGGGCCGCCGGGACCAGTATAAAAGTGTCCCCCGGCTGTGGCATTATGTACCTGGCTAGTGGAGCCCGGTGCTGGTTTATGAAATATGGGGGAACCCCTGTCATTTCCCCCCCCATATTTTGTCAACCAGGACCGGCTCAAAGAGCCCGAGGCTTGTTTTGCTTAGGAGGGGGGACCCCACGCATTTTTTTCCTGAAAATTTAACACTTTCCCACCCCTTCCCACTGATAATCATGCACGGATCTCATGGATCCGGGCATGCCTATCAGAACACAGTAAAAAAAAGCAGGTCTGTTTTAAATCTGCTTTTTTTTACGATTTGTATTTTTTCACGGCAGTGTTTGGCTATTGCCGGCAGTGTTCGTGAAATACACTTTTTAGTAAATTACCGAGTTGTATCAAAAAACAGTCGTATTTGACCGATGGTGTATTCATTCGTATTTTTTTTCTTTGACTTCCAAAAAAATATGAATGCCCTCATCACTGCCGAAATTTGAGTTTAGTAAATTCCCGAGATGACACTTTGAAGAAAAAACACCATCTCGGTCAAAATCGGGAGCTTAGTAAATAATATACCCCTAGGTTGTTGGAAATTCAAGCCCGCTCATCTCTGATATATAAATATACACTGACAACACATGTGAGTCGGCACTCTTGTTTACAATCAACTGGCTGCATGCACTTGCTGAAATTTATATAAATAGCAGGTGTAGAACTGCAGATGCAGAGTGACACAGTGCTGCACTGCATGTACTTTTAAACATCCTAACGTCTGAGGACCGTACCCTACCTCATAACAGCGAAACATTAAAACAACTATTAAAATAATGACACAGAGACTTGCATTTTAGCATAATGCTGTTAGCTATTAATTAAAATTAATATAATAACAAGAATATTTGCAAACAAATGAAGATTAAGTAAGAGAGTTAAAGAATAAGAGTATGGTGACCTTCTACCTTGACTATTCACCCTGAGGGGTGATGACGCTGCCGCCTGAAGGGTGATCCAACACAGATATAATGACCAATGAAGGTGAGTGCACCTAAACAGCACCAAAACCGACTAAAACTGCAACTAATAACTCAAACACAGTGAACCTGCCATTCTTTTCTGCCAGTACAAATAGCTAAAGAAAACTGGTCCCTAACAACCATAAAACAAAGAAACAAATTAAGCTAGAAAATAAAAAAGGGGGAGTGAGGGGGCGAAGGCAAAAAGAAAAGTTTGTCTAAAAAACAGTCCAAACCAGAATTATCCACTGATACCACCCTCAAGCCCTCCTATTGGTTTAACATCCCTGCCATTCCATAGTCACCTGCCCCCAGCCCAGGAGGTTTAACTATCTCCATTCTAAGGATTGTCATTAAGTTCTCCAAAGGTGAAAATGTTTACTTCAACATTTCAGAGCATGGCAAGCCCCATTTTCAGGAAGAATAGAACAGAGCTACAGTAGCTGGCTTACCTTAAATCCCCCACCATGTGTGGACTCCCCAACAGGCAGCTCTGGAGCCTGGAACATGTGACTGGAGAGGTGGACAGTGCATCTGATGATGTCACTACTCTTTTCCCCGGTTGTTGCTGTGCAGGAAAACTATGCCCCCTGCTACTGACAGCTGCCTGATACAAAACACACAATGCACATTTTTACAATAAACCAGGAGAGGAAAAAAAACATATGGCAAAAAATGGTATATAAGGTAAACCAGGGAAATACACAAGCATATAAACTAGCATATACTAAAACTAGAAAGGTAGCAAAGTACCATCATAGCTAAATGGCAACAAGACTTAATTAAATACTGTAGCTAGCATGTAAGGAGAAATATCTATAGATGTAGGCAATATAACACATGCTGTTAACCTGGATAATGAATCAACGTAATGTATACTACTGTATATTCCACCACTGAGGTAAATAATTCATCAGCTGTATTAGTGTATTCCATGAGATGTGTTCATTCAGACCTCTTGGATCCACTTTGTTAAATCTATGTAGCCTCCATTCTGATGAGAGCTGCCATGCGATCACCACTCCCCAGTGATGTACTGGGGCATGAAGGGCCCACCAGGGAAATGCAATCACAGGGGACCACTAATGGGCATTGCCATATGCTAGAAGAAGTGTGGCCACCAGACCAGAGAGGAGTGGCCAGCCATTAGAGGCGCCACCTAGCATATAAAGAAAAAGAGCTCTACCTCGCTGCCCAGTTCAAGCTATTGTATATGTTCATGGGTTACACCGGGAGAGAACAGTAGTATATGTGCCTGGGTTACACCGGGAGAGAACAGTAGAATATGCGCCGGAGGAGAACAGTAGTTTATGCGCCTGGGTTACACCAGGAGATTACAGTAGAATATGCGCCTGGGTTACACCGGGAGAGAACAGTAGTATATGTGCCTGGTTACACCGGGAGAGAACAGTAGTATACGTGCCTGGGTTACACCGGGAGAGAACAGTAGAATATGCACCTGGGTTACACCGGGAGAGAACAGTAGTATATGTGCCTGGGTTACACCGGGAGAGAACAGTAGTATATGTGCCTGTGTTACACGGGGAGAGAATAGTAGAATATGCACCTGGGTTACACCGGGAGAGAACTGTAGTATATGTGTCTGGGTTACACCAGGACAGAACAGTAGAATATGCGCCTGGGTTACACCGGGAGAGAACAGTAGTATATGTGCCTGGGTTACACCAGGAAAGAACAGTATATATGCGCCTGGTTTATACCAGGAGATTACAGTAGAATATGCGCCTGGGTTACACCAGAAAAGAACAGTAGTATATGCCTCTGGTCTACACCAGGAGAGAACAGTAGTATGTGCACCAGAAGATGTGTCTTGACAGTGTTAGTTGCAAAATGCTAAAGTTAGATCAACAATATTGTACTTTAACAAATCATATAGATGAAAGACTGTCTGCCTGTGTCTGGAGAGTGTTGCTAACAAATAAGAAGTTACATGTAGCATCTAAAATATAACAATACAGATGCAAATATAACATTAAAGTACTAATTTAAAAAAAATGCATTGGAATCTGCACACAACAAAAAGTAATCCCGCACCAGTAACCATTTTCTGTACAAGTTGTTCTCTTTCCCTTTTTCCCTATTCTATAGCCTCAAATAGGCAACAATATAGCCGATTAGGGAGTGCCACCCAAAGCTTAGATAATATGACACAAACACACAGAAAAAGCAAAAGCTCTATTCTGGGTGCACTGAGAACCTCACAATTAATTTTAAAACTTAACTTTTATTAGTATATACTCATGCAAAAATTATTGATCAGCCAATATGAAATATTAAAAAAGATAGTGTGATGATAGAAAAGATAAAGTGTTTAAAACAAATCTTTTATTATTTAAAAACAGAGACTGTTACGAATCTAGGGAATTCCCTTTATAAAGGCTATATAGCCCACCGCTGTAGTATTATGTATTATCCTTTCTGTCCTCTAAGTGTTACTTTCTGTAGTTAAATTGATTCACATAAGTTGAAGAACTAGATTTATTCAACTATCTTGCTTTTTAGATTGTGTTGATACAAATAGAAGAAAAAGGTTGTCACATTTAAATTATACTCATTTCATAATGTATCCTAGTGACAGTCTGTAATTAAGTATCCTATAAGTTGCTTCTGTTCTTCAATTCGTTACATATTACAGAGGTCAGGTAATGTGTTCTCAACATTCTGTATTATCATTCTAAATGCTACTTTATTTAAACAGAATTTAACCAGAAATCGCACCCATGTTCTTTGTGTTCTAACTAATCCGTATGCTCTCCAGCACCCCGTCTCTGACTCTTAGTGCTGATTAGTCTGGTGCTGACTGATTGCCTGTATTAATTTTCAGTGTTTGTCTGTTACTATTGTGTCCCAAAAATAGGAGAGTCCTTTATAGGTACAATTCATTGTTTCCTTATAGCCTGCGTTTTAGTAGGTTAATGGCACCAGTAAGGAAAGATTTACAGATCCCTGAATTTCACTTGTGTCTATTGGCCTTTACTAGGTTTTAATAATGGGCACACTCTTATTGTTTTAAATACGTTGCCTCTATACCTCCTACTGTGCCTACTTGCCTCCTGTCTCTATTATGAATCACATACAACTCCCCTTTGACACAAAAGTATCTAGACAAATGATATTGTACACTGTGTAACAAGCTTAGAAGCGGCTATTGATTAGATCCTGCTGCATGTGAACCGCAGCCGTCTGTGTGCTATCCGCCGCTTGTTGATGATTGTAAGTAGCTGACCACGTGTGGCCACCGTGCTGCTGTGAGCTCACAGCAGCAGGGTGGCCACACGTGGTCAGCTACTTACAATCATCAACAAGCGGCGGTTAGCACTCAGACGGTTGCGGTTCACATGCAGCAGGATCTAATCAATAGCCGCTTCTAAGCTTGTTACGCAGTGTACAATATCATTTGTCTAGATACATTTGTGTCAAAGGGGAGTTGTATGTGATTCATAATAGAGACAGGAGGCAAGTAGGCACAGTAGGAGGTATAGAGGCAACGTATTTAAAACAATAAGAGTGTGCCCATTATTAAAACCTAGTAAAGGCCAATAGGCACAAGTGAAAGTCAGGGATCTGTAAATCTTTCCTTACTGGTGCCATTAACCTACTAAAACGCAGGCTATAAGGAAACAATGAATTGTACCTATAAAGGACTCTCCTATTTTTGGGACACAATAGTAACAGACAAACACTGAAAATGAATACAGGCAATCAGTCAGCACCAGACTAATCAGCACTAAGAGTCAGAGACGGGGTGCTGGAGAGCATACGGATTAGTTAGAACACAAAGAACATGGGTGCGATTTCTGGTTAAATTCTGTTTAAATAAAGTAGCATTTAGAATGATAATACAGAATGTTGAGAACACATTACCTGACCTCTGTAATATGTAACGAATTGAAGAACAGAAGCAACTTATAGGATACTTAATTACAGACTGTCACTAGGATACATTATGAAATGAGTATAATTTAAATGTGACAACCTTTTTCTTCTATTTGTATCAACACAATCTAAAAAGCAAGATAGTTGAATAAATCTAGTTCTTCAACTTATGTGAATCAATTTAACTACAGAAAGTAACACTTAGAGGACAGAAAGGATAATACATAATACTACAGCGGTGGGCTATATAGCCTTTATAAAGGGAATTCCCTAGATTCGTAACAGTCTCTGTTTTTAAATAATAAAAGATTTGTTTTAAACACTTTATCTTTTCTATCATCACACTATCTTTTTTAATATTTCATATTGGCTGATCAATAATTTTTGCATGAGTATATACTAATAAAAGTTAAGTTTTAAATTTAATTGTGAGGTTCTCAGTGCACCCAGAATAGAGCTTTTGCTTTTTCTGTGTGTTTGTGTCGCATTGGAATCTGCGTTTGTGACCTTGTCATACATAGAAATAGGTTGCAACAAACACACTGTCAACAGCAATAGGTTAAGCAGGAGGATCCCAGCGGTCAGAGTACTGACACTGAAATCCCGATACTATTTGGAATGCCTACACTGGCATCCTAAATAGGGTCTCCAGCCCGCGCCGAAATCCCAACAGTCGGGATTCCAAATCAGCAGACACCCCACACCTGAGAGGTAAGTCACGTGGGGTGGTGGTGGGTGTGGCAGGGGTTATGGAGGGTTTTAGCCTGCGGGGGGGAGGGTTAGAGTTAGGCAATACAAAGAGAGGGTTAGGGGGCAAGGTAGGAAGATAAGTGTACATACCTTCCCCTGTCTGGATTCTGTTCATCGGGATACTGTGATCGGTATTCTAACTGCAGGCATCCCGAATGCCAGCAAATCATTCCCAACCCATGTGCAGCTCTCCAGCTGCAGTATATTATTGTTTAGGGGCCTGTCTCTGTGGAGATTACTGAGTGTTTTTTGCATGTGTATAAGACAGTCAGGCCTTCACTGCAGGGCCAGTTATAGTTTCAAGCCTGCCCATTTTTACCCTGTCCTGATACTGGGACCCTCTGTGCTTTACCTGAGTTGTGCTTTACCATCTGCTGTGACCAAGTGCTATGTTCATGAACTCCTGTTTCCAGTATCTGATTCCTGTGACTAGGGGCCTAATTCAAGTTGTGATGCAACCGCAATTTTTGAGAAGACCCTGCTATGCGCACACACAGGTCCCATCCTGCAAGTGCGTGAGCAGTTAATGTAATTGGGTCACATTAACAGTGAATGCCTCTACCTGATTGACAGGTAGAGGCATTTACAGGGCGGACAGGGGGCAGCGATGGAGCATTTTTTGGGGCAGCGCCGAGTAAACGGGGGGTGTCGGCAGTGTTTTTGGGGCAGCTGTGCAGCTGCTCTGATCGAAAAAATGTTGGCAGGACTTCTGCCATCACAGTCAGGCTGTGCTGGCAGGATGCTTCCATAGTTTCTGCGACCACGCTCTTATTGTGGCATGATCGCAATTAGAGCGTGATCACAGTTAGTGGATGTCAGGTAGTATGCTGGCGGCCTTGCCCTTCAATGGGCGGCACCCAGCATGTGATTGCAAGAGTAGTAGATTCTGCTAAAAAGCACAATCTGCTACTCTTACTGAATAAGGTCCTAAGATCTGGTCTGGAAGCCAGTCCCTGAACTCTACCATACCTTACCTTGCCTTACTCTAAGGCAAATGTCTCTGCCACATATACCTTGGGGTATATTTACTAAGATTCATAATTGTAGGGATTTGGTGGGAGATTAAACACGAATGACATTGGTAGTGTGAATTTGCAACTTTTTTTTTTTTTTTTTTCGTGGCATTTACTATGCTGTCATATTCTGCATTTTCGTTTTTTCCGATGTCGATGTCATTTGTAATGTCAGGCAGTGTTTTACGGGAGTGATTAGTAAAACACTGCTGGACTTAACACAATGAATCCCGGCCGGATCAGTGTGATCCGTGCAGGGCTTCATTGTGTATCTTAAAAGGAGTCTGTAAAGTGTTAAAAATCCCCCAAAAAATTGCGTGGGGTCCCCCCTCCTAAGCATAACCAGCCTCGGGCTCTTTGAGCCGGTCCTGGTTGTAAAAATCCAGGGGAAAAAATGAATAGGGTCCCCCCATATTTAAACAACCAGCACCGGGCTCTGTGCCTGGTCCTGGTGCAAAAAATATGGGGACAAAAGACGTAGGGGTCCCCCATATTTTTAACACCAGCACCGGGCTCCACTAACCAAGGACATAATGCCACAGCCGGGGGACACTTTTATACTGGCAGCCCTGGCATTACATCCCCAACTAATCACCCCTGACCGGGGTACCCTGGAGGAGTGGGGACCCCTTAAATCAAGGGGTCCTCCAGCCACCCAAGGATCAAGGGTGAAGCCCGATGCTGTGCCCCCCCATCCGTGGGTGGTGGATGGGAGGCTGATAGCCTTTTGTATAAAAAAAATTATATATGTTTTAGCAGAACTACAAGTCCCAGCAAGCCTCCCCCGCAATCTGGTACTTGGAGAACCACAAGTACCAGCAGGCAGGGGAATAATGGGCCCGCTGGTACCTGTAGTTCTACTAAAAAAAAATACCAAAATAAAAACAAAACACACACACACCATGACAATTTTACTTGTAGTGCCACATAAGCTGTCCATCACAGAGGTTAGAAAACCTCTGTGCAACTAAGGAGATCCCTGGCCAACTTCCCACCCCCTAATTGGCGGCGACACGCTTCCATTTTGGGAAACAGAGGTCATTGTTGCCCCTGCCCCCAGATGGCAGCAAACTGTCAATAACTGAGGGTCTGTTGCAGTCCTACTTTCTATATCGCAGGACCCATTCACTCACTTGCAGAACAGGTCCTGCGCATGCACAAAGCACTGATAATCGGTACTTTTCTGCATGAGAAGCAGCAACGACCGGACCTGAATGAAGTCCAATAGGAGTTATATAATACATATTGTAAAATATCAGATTTACCATTATAATGTCCCATCTTTTAATATCCAGGGCACGAGTTTGTGGAGGAAATAGCCTTCTGAAAATAGGGACTGTCTTCCAGTATATGTTCTAGATTGAATATGAAACATAGTTTCCCAGTACATGATGGTCCTGTTCACAGCAGCAGTGATGCACAAACATGTGATTTACTTTATAATGTAAGTTCCACTGACACACAAGGAGTGTGCTGCATAGTAGAAAATACATTTCCCCCACAAGATGTGCACAGACTATAAATATTCATTTCTTTAGCAAAAATAAACTGTGTTCCCAAATACTGACTTAGAACTTCTTATATTAAATGATGCGGATGGAAGAAATAGATGGTTTATGTCATGACACTTTTTACAAGAAAATGCCCAAATTTATCAAGCCTTAAAGAGTGATAAATTGAATGGTGATATAGTACCAACCAATCAGCTCCTAACTGCCATGTTACAGGCTGTGTTCGAAAAATGACAGTTACAGTAGTAGTTGATTGGTTGGTACTTTATCACCGTGCAATGTATTATTCTCCAATGCTTGATAAATCTGGGACTATTTATAGTCTAATGAAGATCTGTAGAGCAGCCAAGTGGCTAGAGAGTATACACGGTGTCAGTGTCCCTACAATGGGCAAGGTGAGTTACTTGGAAAAAACAAGGATGAAAACCACTCATCTCATCACAGGGTAAATATTGGCTAATTTTGCATGGATGTGGATTATTAAATCTAAAAGTTCTACAGTCAATAGGCAGACAACTTATAATAATAATAATAATAATAATAATAATAATAATAATAATATTTATTATTAGTATTATTATTATTATTATTATTATTATTATTTTATTTATATAGCGCTCTTTCTCCAGCAGTACTCAAGGCGCTTTACACACCTCAAAAACAATGCACATAATACAGAAGATTTAAGTAATACAGCAATAGATAAGCAACACAGACATAAAAGAAAACCTGGAGGACACAGAAAGCATAATGCATGATTGGTATAGGCATTTTGGGTAATAACTTTCAAAGGTTGTGTATTCTACCCTCACAAGGTACCAGGTGCAGCAGCCATCTTGGGCGCACTGCATAGGATTACCCAGGGTGGAACAGTCCATCCCTAGAAGAGATGACACAAAATGGGGAGATTGCAGAGTCGTAAAGTTCAGAGTAGGGTTCCAACAAAACCATCAGGTTCATGTATTTTTCATCCCATCCACAAGTGTACCAGATGAGGCAGCCATGTTGGGGGCACTACGAAGGTTACACTGTGAGAGATGAGCTATACAAGAGCCAAAGTAATGTATGGGAAAACTGACACGAGTGTAGTAGTATGCTATACCCTGCACGGAAAGATCCAAATGAAGCACACCCTGCCCATGGAGGAACCATCTGAGGCAGCCATCTGGAGCGCACTGCGTAGGTTGCTGCTGGCAGGGTATGCAATCAGTTGAGGTAAACATTACAGGAATAGCACACAGTGGGGTGGAAGTATGCTATAAGAAGAAAAAAAAAGAAGAGAAAAACACATTTGTAGGAACCAACAGATGGAGGAAAACTGTAATAACATTATTTTGAGAAAATTATAAAAGTCCTGGTCTCGTGGGAGCAGTGCGAGTGGGTGTGAGAACGTGGGGAGCACACTAATGTCCAATGGAAACGACCCTGCTGGGCCTGGTCCTGATGCTCACCCCCTTCAGTTTCCTGCTCAGTTTGAGGGGTAGGCCTGGGGGCAGTCATGATATTCTCGGACGGAAGGGTGGTAGGCATTGGTCCTGGTGTTCTCATGGCAGAAGTGAGGAGAGGCCAGATAATGATCCTGAGTTGCAGTAGTTGAAAAACTAGTTTAATTAGAGATTCTAGCATAGTCCAAATCCAGGTAAAACTCCGGTTCTAACTTCATCCTTAAAATACAGTTGCAAAAAAAAAAGTATGTGAACCCTTTGGAATTTCCTGGATTTGTGCATAAAATTGGTCATAAAATGTGTTCTGATCTTCATCTAAGTCACAACAATAGACAAACACTGTCTGCTGAACCTAATATCACACAAACAATTATATGTTCTCATGTTTTTATTGAACACACCATGTAAACATTCACAGTGCAGCGTGGGCAAAGTATGTGAACCCCTAGGCTAATGACTTCTCCAAGAGCTAATTTGAGTCAGGAGTCAGGCAACCTGGAGTAAAATCAATGAGATGAGATTGGAGGTGTTGGTTAAAGCTGCTCTGCCCTATAAAAAACACACACCAGTTTTGAGTTTGCAATTGTCAAGAAGCATTGCCTGATGTGAACTATGCCTCGCAGAAAAGAGCTCTCAGAAGACCTATGATTAAGAATTTAATGACTTGCATAAAGCTGGAAAGGGTTACAAAAGTATCTCTAAAAGCCTCGATGTTCATCAGTCCATGGTAAGACAAATTGTCTATAAATGGAGAAAGTTCAGCACTGTTGCTACTCTTCCTAGGAATGGGCATCCTGTTAAGATAACTGCAAGAGCACAGCACAGAATGCTCAATGAGGTGAAGAAGAATCCTAGCGTGTCATCTAAAGACTTACAGAAAT
Source organism: Pseudophryne corroboree (assembly GCF_028390025.1). Taxonomy (NCBI): domain Eukaryota; kingdom Metazoa; phylum Chordata; class Amphibia; order Anura; family Myobatrachidae; genus Pseudophryne; species Pseudophryne corroboree. The sequence goes on along the minus strand of NC_086445.1, from coordinate 819,969,086 downwards.
CTCTGGCACATGCTAACACATCTGTTGATGAATCTACCATAAGTAAAACACTGAACAAGAATGGAGTTCATGGGAGGATACCACGGAGGAAGCCACTGCTGTCCCAAAAAAAACATTGCTGCACGTTTGAAGTTTGCAAAAGAGCACCTGAATGTTCCACAGCACACCTTCAGGAAGTGAACAAGCCTGCAATACGGGTGAAATGCATTTTCTACTAGGGATCCTGACACTCGTTGATCCATTGGTGTGACAGGTACCTCTGTATTAACTTTGGTTTGTAGTATGTGACAGTGCTCTTCTGCTGCCCTATTAGAGATACCAATAAGCAACACTGTTTCAGTGTAACATCTCATAAGTAAACATTCAATAACAGCTCATCACTGCTACAATCTTTGATACTGTGCTGAATTTATGACCATTTGTATTTACTATTTAAGCAGCTGTTACACTCAGGACAGATTTTTTTAATATTGCTGCAGTTGATTATTCTATCAAAGAATTTGTGTTTTAAGCAGCTATCTTGTCCAGGACGAATCTTCTATATTGCTGCAATTGATTATTTTAGCTAAAAAGATTTACAGGTGGTGTTTTATGGTTAAATGTGCATCTACATTTCAATCAATTGTGTTATTACGGTATGAATTATGGAGTATTAGCATTATAATGTTATGAGATCACTTTAACCCTACAAATATGGCAGGTCCCTGTCTAACATTGGACAGCAGATCCACTATCTTATCTTCCCATCTGGGTATTCCTAAATACCTCTCTTTCCTTTCAGCATTTTGTACCCACATATGCTGGAATTTTCACAGCTATCTCTTTCAGGTGCACTCTCATCAGTGTCACAGCAATTATACACTTTATCTATGGCCATACCCCACTGAATATGCCCAATCTCGTCTGATCTTGGAAGCCAAACAGTGGTGGCCTGGGTTAGTACTTTGAAGGGAAACCTCATAGGAATACTCAGTGCTGTAGAATTATGTGAACAAATCTGGAAGCAGAGACGTGTTGAAACATTGACAGCAGTATCATCATCTTCTCTTCCTTCATCTCTTATCATCCCTGAATCTTTTCTAATAACAATAGACAACAATAATAGGGTCTACAATTGCCATCAGTAATACTAATAACAGGACAGCAATACATTTTAAGGTACCCACAAACGGGATCCCCTTAAAAAAATTGTGATCAGATATCCCAGGTGTTACTTTGACCTATTTAAGTCTCATCAATTCTTTGACCGAATAAGGTCTGATTAATATAGATTTATCTGTACTGGTCAAGGGGGATTAGATATGGTACTGACAGTGTCCATATCTATACCTACTTTCAATTTTTCATTCCTACTGGGTATATGATCAGATCATTCTTTCATTTTTTTGTCAGCTGGATGCAAATTCAATTTTTAATAATATTAATAAATTTGAGTTTTATCTGTTTGTGACTTCATGTCATCTATCTAATTGTTAAATAGTGCACCCAAACAAGAGCCTTCTTTCTCTCTCGTTCTTTGTGCTTACATGTTCCACAGCACTAATGGCAAAATATTCTGTGGACAGATGAAACCAAAGTTAAGTTATTTGGAAGGAACACACAACACTATGTGTGGAGAAAAAAAAGGCACAGCATACCAACATCAAAACGTCATCCCAACTGTGAAGTATGGTGGATGGGGCATCATGGTTTGGGGCTGCTTTGCTGCCTCAGGACCTGGACAGATTGCTATCATCGATGGAAAAATTAATTCCCAAGTTTATCAAGACACTTTGCAGGAGAACTTAAGGCCATCTGTCCACCAATTGAAGCTCAACAGAAGATGGGTGATGCAACAGGACAATGACCCAAAGCACAGAAGTAGATCAACAACAGAATGGCTTGTAGAAATCGGCAGAGAAGCCATCCGGTGCCGGGGCTTTATCACGTTTAAAATTACCAATGGTCATGCAAATTTCTTCTAGAGCAATCAGGGCCGTGAGGGGTTGGCAAAGTTCTGAAGATAGGATGGGATTCGGCAGGGTCTCCCAGGAGTTATGAGACATGGGCTCATCAAGAGATTCAGGTGGGAGGGGGCAGGGTGTTGTGGGGGAATAGAGATCTGAGTAAAAGGAGTGCATATCATCGGCGATTTCTGCATTGGTACTCATCAATTTTCCTGAGCCAGACACTAAGGGTTGCATAGTTAATGGAGGATGAGAGCCCCGCAGCAGATTGGATAATAATTTACCTGTTTTGGTTCCAAATTTGGGAAATCTGTAATTAACATTAAACATATACTTGTCGCCTAATGTTTGCAAGAATTCGTTAAAGTGTGTCTTCGCCAAAAGGTAATTGTGTTTAGTAGTGTCAGTTGGGTCAGTCTTGAATTGCTGAAAGGCTGAGGTCAGAACAGACTGAAATTCCAGATATTGCGCCGTGTATCTTTTCCGAGAATTGGCCACATGTGATAAAATCTCGCCGCGTAACACGGTCTTAGCGGATAACCAAAAGAGCATGGGGTCAGAGTCTGCATGTGAGGCATTATCCAAGGCAAATGTCTCCCACGCTGCCTCGAGTTTGTTGCAGAACTTTAAGGACTTGGACAAATAAGAGGGGAATTTCCACAGTTTGGGGAAATCCTGCGACCATGAAATTTGGATGGAGGACGTCACAAGAGCATGATCAGATAGGAAAATTGGGGAAATGTAAGCATCTACCATGTTTGGGAGGAGGGTGTGAGAAGTGAATATGTAATCAATTCGGGGTAGGGTGTGATGGGCTGAGGACAAACAGGTATAATCCCTGTCGGTGGGGTGGAGGGCCCTCCACACATCCACCAGAGAGAGTCTGTCTGTTAGCAAAGGTATTCCTAGCTTGGGGGGGGGGGTCAGGCCTTTAGGGGGTGTAGAAGATCTATCCAGGAGAAGGGAGGATACTAAATTAAAATCTCCGCACAGTATAATAGAGGAGGAGAGGTGCGGGGTCAATAAGGCAAGTAATGACTAGAAATCTCTTAGCATGGGTGGAGGGAGCGTATTCATTACAGAGTGTCAGTGGCAGGCCATATAATTTGAGTGTCAGTAATACTGTTCTACCTAATTCATCTGAATGAATAGTCAGATCATCATAGGGAATATGTCTTTTGATTAGGATGATGACACCTCTGGCTTTAGAATTGTAAGAACTAGAACCCAATACAGCCCAGCCTAAAGTATTCAGTTTAACCACTTTGGCAGGTACTAGATGGGACTCTTGCAGGAATGCAATGTCAACATTTTGCTTATTAAGGAAGATGAGAATTTTCCTACGTTTCGCAGGCGAGTTGAACCCGCCCACATTCCATGAGCCTATTGTCAGAGTAGGCATATCAGGGCGGAAGGGGAGTTACCATTACTACAGCTGCTATTGTCAAAGAAATACAATGGTCTATAATGCAATGGAGGGGGAGGGAAGGGGGGAGGGAAACAGACATGAAACGGAACACGCTAAACATACTAATTGACTCCAAAAAATCAATGGTGTGAACAGAGGAGACATAACAGTATAAAAGGACTCAGAACTTCCGAAAAGGAAAAATGACAGGGACATACATAGAAACCACATGAACGATAAAACTAGTAGTGGAGTGTGAGGGAGAAGCTCCGTTCGTCCCTCCACAGGTGATAAGAGGAGAATATAAGGTGCATTGCCCTATATAGCAGAAGTGGGCGGGGAGCTTAGCATCAGGAGCTGAAGCCCCATAATGCAGTAGCTCGGGGTTAGAGGCAGGCTGGTAAATGAGTCCTGGCAGCATAAAAAAAAAAGTAATCATAACAGGCATAACATAATTATTAGAGGGGTGTGCTCATTAGGGAACAGCAACCAGTATGGAAAAAGGAAACATCAGAAAGAGAGCATGTGCAGTAAAACAAAACATGAGATATGAAACATGAAACAGGAAAACAGTGCCGGAGTCAGATACTACCGAAGCAGCACTAAATACAGACAGGCAACCAGCAAAGAAAAACCTTCAGGTAGACGCGGAGGGTGGAGGATCACTGATGTCAGCATCCGAGGGCCAAGGGAGGTCTTTGAGAAAAGCATGGGCGTCAGCAGGGGAGAAGAAGTCCTTATAGGAGGTGCCATCATAGATGTGTAAATGGGCTGGGTAGAGCAAGCCAAACTTGCGGCCCTCTGAGACAAGTTGGGAGCAAATTGGAGAGAAAGCTTTTCGGGCCCGAGTCAATTCCACGGAGTAGTCCAGGAAAATAAAAAGTTTGTGGCCCTCCCATTGAAGATCCTTGATACGACGGGACGCAGACCAAAAGGCAGTCTTATGGAGGTAGTGCAAGCAGCGAAATAGCGTGACTCTCGGACGAGGCTTATTAGGGGTGTGTGCAGGTCCCACTCGGTGCACCCTTTCAATTACCAAGTCATGACAGTCTTGCTCAATATCCAGGAGGTTGGGCAATGTAGTGCGGACAAAGTGAGCAATTGCTGGACCCTTGACGGATTCAGGAAGGCCCACTAGCCTAATATTATTTCTGCGCAACCTGTTCTCGATATCATCGAGCTTGTTTCATATATGGTAGTTGTCTGAAGTCATGGTTTTCACAGACTGCTGCAGCTCATCAACATTATGCATGACAGCTCCCAATTGATTTTCTATATGGGATACATGTTGTTGTAAGTGCTGCAGCTGCAGTGTTATGTCAGAAACAGCTTGAGTGAGGAGGGGGTTCATGGTGGACCGGATTGCGTCCACCACGTCGGCATATGAAACCGGAGCGTCTGCAGCGCGCTCCAACAGGGGAACAGTAACAGCTGTTACTTTTTGGGGGGCAGGGGAGACAGGATCAGGGCCCACGTCCGGCATCATAGTCCCTGCCGCTTGGCGTTTCTCTTGGCGCTGCGGCTGCACGCCAACCACGGCTGCCGGTATCACAAAGCGGTCCATCAGGGTCACGGATGCAGGGGGGGAGTAGTGAAGGGCAATTGGAGGCCTGGAAGGGCCGTTAAAAGGCGTAGAGGGATTGTGGCGGAGCTCCAGGACCTGCTGCCTCACGCCATCAACCCGGAACCGGAAGTCTGCTTAAGGGTTTTATGAAATCTTTCTACCAGGCCATCTGTCTGCGGGTGGTACACCGAGGTGGTAATCCTGTTTACATTTAGCAACCGACATAAATCTTTCATGAGTTTAGACACGAAAGGTGTACCTTGGTCCGTTAAGACCTCTTCTGGTATTCCTAAGCTGGTATACATGGTTAGTAGTTCTCTGGCAATAGTGCCAGATTTCATATTGCACAGGGGTATAGCGTCTGCGTACCTGGTGGCATAATCAACTACTACCAATATGTATTGGTGCCCTCGAGCAGATTTTTCCACTGACCCTATCAGATCCATACCAATCTGCTCAAAAGTTCTGGAAATGAAAGGGAGGGGTACCAGTGGAGCACTAAACTCTGGCCGAGGAGCTGTCCTCTGGTAGACTGGGCATTCCTGACAATACCTCTTAATGGAAGCATAGATGCCGGGCCAAAGGAACCTTAACTGGATGCGTTGGAGTGTTTTCTCCTCCCCTAGATGGCCAACCCATAAATGCGTATAGGCAGCTTCTAACACCAACCGCTCCAGTTTCCGGAAAACCAAGTGCTGATCTACCTTTTTCCCTTGTAAAGTAGCAACACGATATAGCAAATCATTTTTCAAAACAAAATATAGTACACCCTCGGATGGTAAAGCATCAACTACCCTGCTGTTAACTACTTTAACAGTCTCAAAGACGTGTACCAAATTGCTGTCATCGCATTGATCTCTCCCAAAGTCGTGCAGTGATATCTTCTCACCAACTGGGTTCCAATTGGCCTCGGACTCAGTCTCTTGGAGTGGTTTGGGACTGGCAGCCTCTCTCCCAGTTGCTAAACTTTGGTAGTCTCTGGCTTCTGAGTTGTTTCGGTGGTTGACGGTTTGTTGGTAGCATGCCAGGTAATAAGCTCCTGCAGCAATGGAAAGTCCTGGCCCAGGATCAGTGGATACGGAGGTCTGGAGGTCACCGCCGCTACCACCTTTAATGACTGACCTTGAATGGTCAAAAGGTAAGTAGACACGTGGGCACTCCTCCACATCTCCATGGATGCACAACACCCTGAATGGAGGCTAGACCTTGTCAGCTCCCGGAAGAACCATGTTGGCTGTGACAATGGTGAGCTCACTGCCGGTATCCACCAGGGCCCAAATCTCCCAGTTTTCCATCTATACCTGCACCCGGAACAGGGAGGACTCTGCTTGGGATACCCCCGCCGCCACCATGCTGACCAATGTCCGCGCCGTTTTCCCCGCACTGCAATTCATCGACTCACCCTGTTTTGGGCAGTCCCACCGCACATGACCAGGCTCGCCGCACTCAAAGCACACTAAGGGAGGCAGAGCCTTTGGTTTAACTACTGGGACCTGAGTTCTGGGTTTAGGTGGTGGCCCGTATCCTGACCTGGCTTTATTCAGATTTCCCAGTGTCAGGTGCCACTCAATCACCACTGCCAACTCCTCAAAGGTCTGGGGGTAAGCCTGAAGGGCCCACTGCTGCACCGAGCGATCTAACACCCACATAGCCTGGTCCAGTGAGACTACTTACACAATCTATACTGCAGTTTTTATCCAGCTGCAACCAGGCCCTTGCCAGTCAGGCTAGTTTTTGCCAGCTGAATCCTGGGAGGCTCAGAGCCCTCCAGCCACCAGTCATGGAATTCTTGAGCTTTGCTGGGCCCTATCACTCCAATCTTATCCAGTATAGCCTTTTTCAGGCCAGGATAGGAGCGTGCCTCGGCCACAGTCATGTCCACATACGTCCGCTGTGCCTCCCCTGCTAAACAGGGAGGCAGCCTGTCAGACCATTCCTCCGCAGGCCATCCCAACCGCGTGGCCGTGTGCTCAAACGTGCAAAGGAATGCCTCTATATCATCCGCTGGGGTGAGCTTTAGTAGCCTTTCCCGCTCTGGCTCAGATTTTTTAAGCGCTTTTAACTCATTGCACAACATTTGAATTTGAGTTTGCTGACTTTCAGCCTGGGTTCGTTGCCCCTCATGTAACATTTGCACTGGGTTTGTTACCCCTCATATAACATTTGAATCTGCGTTTGTTGCCCAGCTGCAAGTTCAGCAAATTGTTTTAGTAACTCCTCCATATTGCCCTGTGTGGCCCCTTTAAGGACAAATTATGGAGGGTTAATATAATGTTCCAGGCTTATCAATCAGTCCAAGCTGACATCCGCCTGTTTTTCTGGCTATTTAACACATAACAGCAAACAGACTGCCTATAATGCTATGGCCCTTTAAGGCTGCCATTTGCACTAACTGCATAACCAGAGAGGAAGAAAACAAAAGGGAAAACTTGCAGTTTAAACACCGGTATGCTTAGCAACAGTTTCTGCTGTACACTGTGTCCTTGCTCCCATTCTCCACCACTTGTGACAAGGATCACAAACACGGGGACTCAGATGAACACTTTTGGTGTTTATTTTGAACAGCAGGTCACCACATAGCAAGTTAAATCCATATGCAGTCAGTATTACAGGCAGTAGCATACAGGCACTCTCAGCGTGGCAGACTTTTGATTATCTCCAGTGGTCCCTAGTCTAACCCACACAACCCAACCTATCACTTGGGTAGCTATTCCACCGTCAAGAGCAAGGTGACTCTGCCCTGGAAACCCCTATATCAGGAAATCCCAGGTGTTGCTGATCACACACCTGGGATTCTGCTACTGCGTCCAAAACCTGGTCTGGATCCTCCACATTACTTTCACATGGAAAAATGCTGTCTCTGCCACAATCCTTACAAATGCATACTTCACAAATGCTTGAAGACCAAGTCGATAGGGTCAAAATGTCAACATGGAATAGGTAGACAGTAGAAAAGGTCGACAGGGTCAAAAGGTTGAAATGGAATTGGTAACACAAAACAGGTAGACACAATTTTGCTACTTTTCTGCCACAAACAAGCCCCATTATTGTACTGCATCCCCTTGCATGGCTTGCTTTGTTCGCCATGTTTCAAGCAGGTTACTATTCCCAATCACAATTCACGTGGATGGTCAAGTATGAAAAAGTTGATAATTTTCATGTTGACCTTTTGACCCTGTCAACCTAATGCTTGTCGACCATTAGTGGTTAACCAATTGACTGTAGACCTTTTTAGTGTAGATCTATAGACCAGATACTATTTTGCATACATCCTGTCACCATTTTTGTGGGACAGTCACATTTTTTGTGCACTGTCCCGCTGTTGCACCCGTGGGTCACAGTGTTCCATGGTGGGGGGAGGGGAGTTGGGTGGGTTCCATCACTTGCTGCTCTGCTTATCAGAACAGCAGTGATTAGATGCTGTGCGCATGTGGGCAGATGTACTAAGCCTTGGAGAGTGATAAAGTGGAGAGATACCAGCCAATCAGCTCCTAACTGCCATTTTTCAAACACAGTCTGTGACATGGCAGTTGGTAGCTGATTGGCTGGTACTTTATCTTGCTCTGCTATATCACTCTCCAATGCTTACAACATCTCCTCCTAAATCTCTGCAAATTTAAATCTGTTCCACCTGCAGTGCAGCATGGTTGCCAAGATGTACAGATACAGTACTTGCTTTTATTGCTTTGCTCCCAATTCACAATCAGCCTCTTTGTCCCCACCCTTACTGGGGTCATGTGCACTCCCCATTGAGATGGACCTTTACTGTGCAAGGAAAAAGGCCTAAGGTGGCTATTCAGAGTTGTTAGCAAACCAAAAAAGCACACTAATAGGCAAAGCCATGTTGCACTGCAGGTGGGGCAGATGTAACGTGCAGAAAGATTTACATTTGGGTAGGTAATATTGTTTCTGTACAGGGTAAATACTGGCTGCTTTATTTTTACACTGCAGTTTGAACACACCCCACCAAATGTAACTCTCTCTTTACATGTTATATCTGCCCCACCTGCAGTTCAACATGGCTTCTTTTTTTTTGGTTGCTAACAAACATGAATAAGGTCCTAATTTATCTATGACTGGTAGCATCAGAAGTGTATGGGCCTAGACTATGTGTATTTGGTGCGCGGCTGGAGCTGAGAGATGAAATTACTTTTTGGTATTCAATATAATATTCAATATATTTATAATCAACACTGTGACCTCTTTGTTGGTGTTGTTAGTTTGTGCAGATGAGAGAACATCAACTGCTAGGTGGTTTATGAGATTATAAAAAATGTTTTTATTATATAACTGTAAATCGAATTATTGTAAAAACAAAAGCATGCAATGTAAATGATTTATGTGTCGCCAAAAACAAAATATTTAGTGACATAGGTCACAACTACCATATACTCTCATAAATTAATGAAAAACTTGGTTCGACTTTTAGAATCTGAAAGGTCTACAACTTTCCTAGTTACTAAAGCTTACAAGGACATTTGCTATTAGTTTCTACGGTAACATGAACCAAACAGCATGTTTACGTCCTTTGCAAGGCCAAGGGGCTTTATAATATTTAATATAAAATGTCACATTACCCTCCTTGGCCTTACTTCAAAGAACAATAAGTAATTGAATAACATTTTCTGATGACTTTTTAACCCTTGCAAAAACAATCACATTTGATATTTGTGCCATAAAATTGTTTGAATTCATTATTTGCAATTTCCTTAATTGTATCAGTAGTTATTTGATTCCTTTCAATATTTATAGACTTGATATAAACATTTAGGTTGTTTTAGCCTCTCATTATTCACCCATTTTAATGCAAGATAACCTATAGTATATACCTCACAGAATTATGTGGTTCAAATACATTTTCTATTCTACAATCTGTAAATCCTGGCATTATTATTGGTTATTTTCTGCATCTTGTATTTACATAATTTGGTATGAAAAAAGCATCACTTCATATACTTCAGTTCTCATTCCATTGACCTTGAATTTTCTGGACCCTGCGTGACTGATTCCTGAGGTCCAGAGAACTCCTTAGAACTTGATTAGAGGCAACTCATCTCTGGAAAAAGTATGGATCCACAAACCTCCATTCTAATGCTGGGTAAAAAGCAGCAATTAGGTATTTTTTTTTTTTAAATGCTTTTCTTTTTTTTACAAACAGCAGATACAGTATCTAATAAATAAACTAACTGCAAAATCATAAAATCAGAGTTATTACAGTATGCTGCGGCTTCACAAACTGCTGGAAAGGCTCCTGAAAAACTCACCACACAAAAGAGATGATGTGGTATATTTACTAACATTCGTAATTTTCGGAAAAAGGTCAAAGTTCAATCACGAATGACATCGACAGTGTAAAACTGCAACTTTTTGAATTTATTACGCCTAATTTACTAAGTTGTCGTATTCGGATTTTTCATTTGTTCCGATGTCGATGTCATTCGTGTTTTTTTCCCGTTTTTTACGGCAGTGATTAGCAAAACACTGCCGACTTTATCACAATGAATCTCGGCCGGATCTGTGTGATCCGTGCTGGGGTTCATTTTTTTTTTTTAAATAAACACTGTAAAACTTTAAAAAAAATTGCGTGGGGTCCCCCCTCCTAAGCATAACCAGCCTCGGGCTCTTTGAGCCGATCCTGGTTGCAGAAATATGGGGAAAAAAATTACATGGGTTCCCCCATATTTAAGCAACCAGCATCGGGCTCTGCGCCTGGTCCTGGTTCCAAAAATACGGGGGACAAAAAGAGTAGGGGTCCCCCGTATTTTTAAAACCAGCACCGGGCTCCACTAGCTGGACAGATAATGCCACAGCCGGGGGTCACTTTTATATAGTGCCCTGCGGCCGTGGCATCAAAAATCCAACTAGTCACCCCTGGCCGGGGTACCCTGGGGGAGTGGGGACCCCTTCAATCAAGGGGTCCCCCCCCCCAGCCACCCAAGGGCCAGGGGTGAAGCCCGAGGCTGTCCCCCCCATCCAATTGGCTGCGGATGGGGGGCTGATAGCCTTTTGTGAAAATGAAAAGATATTGTTTTTAGTAGCAGTACTACAAGGCCCAGCAAGCCTCCCCCGCATGCTGGTACTTGGAGAACCACAAGTACCAGCATGCGGCGGAAAAACGGGCCCGCTGGTACCTGTAGTACTACTACTAAAAAAATACCCAAAAAAAGACAATACACACACACCTTGAAAGTAAAGTTTTATTACATACATCCACACAAACATACATACATACTTACCTTATGTTCACACGAGGATCGGTCCTCTTCTCCAGTAGAATCCAAGGGGTACCTGTTGAATAAATTCTACTCACCAGATCCAGGGTACCAGGCTCCTCGTAGCATCCATTTGTAATCCACGTACTTGAATAAAATATAAAAAAACGGAAAGCCGAGCCACGCACTAAAAGGGGACCCATGTTTGCACATGGGCCCCCTTTCCCCGAATGCCAGAAACCCACTCTGACTGATGTCTAAGTGGGTTTCTTCAGCCAATCAGGGAGCGCCACGTTGTAGCACCCTCCTGATCGGCTGTGTGCTCCTGTACTGTCTGACAGGCGGCACACGGCAGTGTTACAATGTAGCGCCTATGCGCTCCATTGTAACCAATGGTGGGAACTTTGTGGTCAGCGGTGAGGTCACTTTCGGTCAACCACTGACTACAAAGTTCCCACCATTGGTTACAATGGAGCGCATAGGCGCTACATTGTAACACTGCCGTGTGCCGCCTGTCAGACAGTACAGGAGCACACAGCCGATCAGGAGGGTGCTACAACGTGGCGCTCCCTGATTGGCTGAAGAAACCCACTTAGACATCAGTCAGAGTGGGTTTCTGGCATTCGGGGAAAGGGGGCCCATGTGCAAACATGGGTCCCCTTTTAGTGCGTGGCTCGGCTTTCCGTTTTTTTATTTTATTCAAGTACGTGGATTACAAATGGATGCTACGAGGAGCCTGGTACCCTGGATCTGGTGAGTAGAATTTATTCAACAGGTACCCCTTGGATTCTACTGGAGAAGAGGACCGATCCTCGTGTGAACATAAGGTAAGCATGTATGTATGTTTGTGTGGATGTATGTAATAAAACTTTACTTTCAAGGTGTGTGTGTATTGTCTTTTTTTGGGTATTTTTTTAGTAGTAGTACTACAGGTACCAGCGGGCCCGTTTTTCCGCCGCATGCTGGTACTTGTGGTTCTCCAAGTACCAGCATGCGGGGGAGGCTTGCTGGGCCTTGTAGTACTGCTACTAAAAACAATATCTTTTCATTTTCACAAAAGGCTATCAGCCCCCCATCCGCAGCCAATTGGATGGGGGGACAGCCTCGGGCTTCACCCCTGGCCCTTGGGTGGCTGGGGGGGGACCCCTTGATTGAAGGGGTCCCCACTCCCCCAGGGTACCCCGGCCAGGGGTGACTAGTTGGATTTTTGATGCCACGGCCGCAGGGCACTATATAAAAGTGACCCCCGGCTGTGGCATTATCTGTCCAGCTAGTGGAGCCCGGTGCTGGTTTTAAAAATACGGGGGACCCCTACTCTTTTTGTCCCCCGTATTTTTGGAACCAGGACCAGGCGCAGAGCCCAATGCTGGTTGCTTAAATATGGGGGGAACCCCTGTCAATTTTTTCCCCTTATTTCTGCAACCAGGATCGGCTCAAAGAGCCCGAGGCTGGTTATGCTTAGGAGGGGGGACCCCACGCAATTTTTTTAAAGAAAATAACCACTTTCCCACCCCTTCCCACTGATATACATGCACGGATCTCATGGATCCCTGCATGCCTATACAATCACGGATTAAAAAAGCAGGTCTGTTTTTTTTTAGCACTTTTTTACGAGTTGTAATTTTTCACGGCAGTGTTTTTTTTTTTTTTTGCTTTGCACTTCTTAGTAAATTACCGAGATTCATACTTAAACAGCCGCGTTTTGACCGATGGTGTATTCATTCGTATTTTTTTTGTTGGACTTCCAAAAAATTATGAATGCCCTCATCACTGCCGTGATTATTGCTTAGTAAATTACCGAGATGACACTTTGATGAAAAAACGGCATCTCGGTCAAAATCGGGACCTTAGTAAATATACCCCGATGTGTTGGTACAAGTTGCACCTCAATGGCTATTAGCATACAGGAAGGATATGTCTTAAATTTTGCTGTATGTCCCCAGAAATGAACATTCCTTTTCCCCTTATATGTGTAAAGGGTATGTTCAGATACTTGGACATGGGCCCATACCAGCCTTGAGAAAGAAGTAAAGTGATTGCTTATGCAATAATTTTACTTCCAGGTATGGACGTAACTATAGTGGGTGCAAGGGGTGCAATTGCTATAGGGATCAATGGCTAACAGGAGCCTAGACCCAGGTCATACAGTTGCATACCAATTTCCCAGATTTGCCTGCTAAGCAACTGGGTCTGATCCATTGCTCAGCCTGAATTATGTGACATTATATTTTCAGTGAGAGGAGTGTGTAGTGGATAATGGTAAGGGGAACTGTAATGTGGCATAATTTGAACTGGAGGCCACTGTAATGTGTCATAATCTGATCTGCTCATTGTAATGTGGAGGGCACTATAATGTTACATAATAAGAACTAAGGCACTATAACTTACCCTCCAACATTTTACACATAAAAACCGGTACAAATGAAGAAAGTGGGCGTGGTCACAGATAAAGGGGGCATGGTCACGCCCCCTTTCCTATACTTTTACTGTAAATTTGGAGAATCGAAAATCGGTACAAAGCCCTTTTTTGCAGGTACTGACCATAAAAAAAGGTACTGTACCTGCAATAAGGTACATTTGGAGGGGATGCTATAATGTAGCACAATATGAAATGGAGGCACTATAGTTTGCATAATATGAACTGGGGTACTGTAATATGGCATAATGTGCCACAGTATGAACAGGTGGCACTGTAATGTGGCATAATATAAACTGGAGACATAGTTGCCCTTATTTATCAATGAGTGATACATTTCACTGTGAGTGATAAATTGCACCAGCCAATCAGCTCCTAACTTCCATGTCACAGCCTGGGTTTGAAAAATGACAGGAGTAGATTGGCAGGTGCCATTTATCACTCATTGATAAATAAGGGCAAGTATGTCATAATGTGAATTGGGGATACTATGTGGCATAATGTATACTGGCAGCCCTACTATTTAGCATTATGTAATCTAGAGAGCTACAATGGTTCATAAAATAAACTAGGCACTACTTTGAGGCATAATATTAACTATGGTACTACTATGGTTCAGAAAATGAACTAGGACACTATTATGGGGTATCAAATTAATAACTACTGAGGAGAGCTGTCTCTCAGGAAGCATTGGGGAAGTGGCCCCTTCAATATTATGCTATGGGGACCACAAATTGCTGGAGCTGGAGTTGATTTTTTTTTTAATGCTTGTACTAATGCTATTTGTATTCAGGAGTAAAGTACCTATTGAACATATTTTTAAAGTTTTAGCTTTATTTATGGTGTATTAAAACTTTCAAGGGTGGTGTGTTTCATTTTTATGCTCCAGCGATAAGGAACAATGGGGCAGATGTATTAACCTGGAGAAGGCATAAGGAAGTGATAAACCAGTGATATGTGCAAGGTGATAAAGGCACCAGCCAATCAGATCCTAACTGTTAATTTACATATTGGAGCTAATTGGCTGGTGCCTTTATCACCGTACACATATCACTGGTTTATCACTTCCTCATGCCTTCTCCAGGTTAATACATCTACCGCAATATTAATTGGACAAAATGGATGTTATATAACAAAGTACAGTTTTAATATAGGTTTTGCGGATTTAATAAGCTTTAAACAATAATTTATGTTTACAATTGTAAAATAGAAGCGATATCTAAGTAATTATATTCTGTATAGTGATTTTAATCTAAGTATTCAATCCTATCTGCCAGTGCCATAACTAGACATTTTAGTGCCCTGTGCCTGAAAGAGAATTGGTGCCCCCATATATAAAATATTGACAGTGCGCACCAAAAATATAGGGGTGAGACTTTATGGAGAAGGGGTGTGGATACAGAATAGTGTCTGTTATTCACATTACACCACACAGTAGTGTCCATTATTCACATTACACTGTACAGTAGTGTCCCTTATACACATTACATCACAGAATAGAGCCCCTTATACACATGTTACACAATGTACAGCCCCTTACACACATAATACCCACTGTATTTGTGCAGTTTACACACATAATGACCACTGTAGATGTGCCGCTTATACACAAATGACCACTGTAGTTGTGCCATTAACACACATAATGACCACTGTAGTTGTGCCATTAACACACATAATGACCACTGTAGTTGTGCCACTTATACAAATAATGACCACTGTAATTGTGCCACTTACACACAAAATGACCAGTGTAGTTGTGCCTCTTACACACATATTAATACCCACAGTATATGTGCCCCTTACCCCTGCCCTTGGAGCTGGTGGCAGAAACCTGCTACTGCATACGAGAAAAGCAATTACTATAGCTGCTGTGCAATATTGTGCATGTAACTTGTAATACCTGTAGAGTGCTTGGTAATAAAGGTGGTATATCTAACTACACTGTGTGATAATGTACTTACACCCAAAAAACGTTTCACAATTACCTTCACAATGCTCATGTACACTGGATACTCCAGTGATTATCACAGGTGTAGCAGACAACACACACAACACTACCACTTTCTCATAACTTGCCTAACTAAGCACTACAAAGCATCAGCAGACGCTACTGCATTGTGTGAGTGACTAGCGCCTCCCCGGAACACGCAGCAGCGGCTCCTCTGCATCTGGTGGTGGCAGTGTAGCAGCAGGCTGCCTGGTGGCAGTAACCGGCAGCACGGCATGCATAGTCTCCTGCAGCCGCCTACCAGCCACTGGGAGAGGGGGAGTCCCATCTATTCCTGGAGGAGGGCACAGAGCAGGAAACACAGTGTATATCACCATCACTTACTGCAGAGCAGCACACACTCTGGCCAGGAGCTCTCATGTCAGAGCCCCTGGCCAGAGCGGCCTGCGGGTGGTGCTGCCTGTAGGTGCGCCCACAGAGCATATGCGCTGTGGGCAAGGCACCTCAGGCACACACCTATTTAAGGCCCTGCTTTCTGCTGCTTCAAATGATAATAATATAACAGGAAGCATGTATTATGTATTAGATATTATCCCATATATTGCCATGTTCCTCAGTGTTTGTTAGCATTAATATGTGATTAAAAGATCTTAAAAAAATCAGCAGACTAGCACAAGGGTACATTCTTTTCCTAATTGAATGTCTTTTGCACAAATTATACAAGTTTGTTTCAATTAAATAGTTTACTGCCCCAAAATGTTACCAACATTAAGTTCCATTATATAACAAATATTCTAAAAGTAAAGATTATTAAAGAAAATGCAATATAGTCTCAAATTAATGAAGGATGCTACATTGTCTTGATTCCAAGAATTGATAAGGAAAAAGAGAGAAAAAACAGACTTATGAGATAAATTGACTTATACAGGAAAATAATAAATGTGTATTTTTACTTGCAGCATTAGATTGTCAGAATTAATCTTGATTAACGGATCCTCTGCTACAAGGTTGTATCTTCTTTCTTTTTTATGCTTTTAAATCCAAGGTCAAACAGTAGGCAACATAAAACCTTGAGAATGTCATTGACTGGAAAAGTATAGACTATGAAACTACAATACTAATTATTTGCTGTTTATATTGTTACAGATATAAAGATATACATTTATGCTAAATGAAACAGGCATTGCTATAAATATTATATGCCTGCACTTTTAATTAAGCAAATATGCATGAATAAACTGAAGAAATTGCAGGCATTTAAGTTTCATTTGAAATGCTAGAAAGGGTTACATAAATGTGCTGTGCATATTTTATTGCAGATGTACTTTGATATTTACTTTGTAGGAAAATTATTTGTCGGTAAATGTTAACATTAGAAAACTGTGGTACTGTACATTGATATTTACTGTTTAATAATTGCATTGTGTTATTTTTATATCATAATATAACCTAAAGATTTGTCCAAATGTTAAATATTGCTGTTCAAATAAAACTGTCCTATTACATTGAACTTATAGGGAGCGACATATCCCTACAGTCTGTTCTTAAGACCATTTACCAGTTATCCGTTTATTATTTTCCCCAGAATTTTTTTTATTTGTTTAGAATGTATTTTTATTAATGGATTTACATATTTCCTTAAAAAAAATATGACACGTCACCAACATGTGACATGTGTCAGTTAAAATATATGTATATGCTACCCCTCAGGACGTCACAGAGATAAGCTACATTAAATAGTGCTTGGTGGGAAATAAGTTCCCTTCCTTCGCACAGCATCCTGGGTATGTGATTTTGACAGTGAGGTCAGCTGCTAGAGACTGATACCTCACTGTCAAGGTTTGAATAAGTAATCCATTCTGCATATGTGAATAATTTTCCAGTGGGAGCCGAGGATGGCGTTTGCTCACAGAGCTCCCATCCTGGGCTCCACATTGCACACTCAACCGCATCCCAGTGAGTTCCCACCACCACCCGCTCTGCAGGGAAAGAGCACCAGAGTTTGGAAGCTGACTGCCGACCCGCAAAAGCACCAATGGCTCCCTGAAGAGCTGGAGAATTTGAGGTCAGGCTCACGCTCTTTGCTGCCATGCTGGGGCTTTCTATGCCTTGGTCTTGCAACTCTAGCTGATAACACCCAGCCAGAGCTGATGTACTCCAGGACTCTGGCCAGTGTCATCGCCGGGTGGACGAGAAAACCCCAGGCGAAACACCAATAGCAGGCAGTACTCCCTGATGGAGCCAAGAGGACAGAACACCAGGACTAGAAATCCGACACCATCTTGCTGTCTGCATGCTTCCCACTGCCAACTCCCACCGCCTCTGTCAGGAGGTAAGAACAAATCAGTTTACCATTCTGCCATCCACTCCGCTGCCCAGCAGCTTCTCTTCTCCATTGCCATGCGACTGAACCCAATGATGGCCCTTCTCTTCAGTTACTGAGAGACAACCAGGTGCCACATCTGGCAATATGTGTGGGCTTCAGAGGCTTCTGTGCTTCCACCAAAGGACCAGCTGTCTCCTCCTTGGGGCCATAGCAATACTGCAGATCCCTACAGAGACTACTTGGGTTTGTTTAACATGTTTTAACCCCACTAACAACCTTCCTTGACCCCCCCAGACGTCTCATTGCTGTTCACTGTTTCTCCTCTGTATACTACTGTATGCAGTACCAGTATAATGTACTTTCACTAGCTGTACACCATGCCAGAAGCAACCTATGCAGTGGACTCCAGACGGTTGCATCAGGTGGTTCCTCCATGGGCAGATTGTCAATGGCTTAACTAGCGAGTGGTGGACCCAGGGTGCAAAAATATTCTTTTGGCCCCCCCATCACCACCAACATGCCTTCCTTCCCCCCACCCCCACCAACATGCCTTCCTCCCCCCCATCACCACCAACATGCCTTCCTTCCCCCCCACCACCACCAATATGCCTTCCTCCCCCCCATTTGCACTAAAGAAAACAAGATGGTTAGTTAGTTAGTTGATGCAAGGAGTGCCTGTGCTCCCTCCTGAGCAGCATTTTCCTCA
The DNA here is from genome assembly GCF_028390025.1 of Pseudophryne corroboree. Taxonomy (NCBI): domain Eukaryota; kingdom Metazoa; phylum Chordata; class Amphibia; order Anura; family Myobatrachidae; genus Pseudophryne; species Pseudophryne corroboree. The sequence goes on along the minus strand of NC_086445.1, from coordinate 819,950,557 downwards.
CATGCCCCCTTGTGTGTCCCAAATGCCCGTATTATCTCACTGACAATCCTCCTTCACAGTAGCATGTTTCCATACACACTACACAACATCACTGAACTACATTCCCCCATAGACAGTATGCTACACTATATTGCTGCATTATATCACTATACATCAGTGAGAGAGTTGTAGGTCAACTGGGATGCTCTGTTAATCCTACCTGGGTGCCTCTCCAGCACCATCCCCATTCCTCTCTCCAGCACCATCCCCATGTGTCTCTCCAGTGCCAGTATCATGTGTCTCTGCCTGCCCCCATTGCATCCTTCCAACACTTGCTAACACTCCCCTTCAAAGTTCACACACTGACCCCAAGCACACACTGACCCTCCTCTCAGCACCATCCCCTGCTCCTCTATACAGTGGGCTCCATAGAGGGCATACCACCTCATATCACTATATGATATAGTCTCATCCAGGGATGGATATGAGTTACTGGGTTGGGTATGAGTTACTGGTGGTTGGGATGCCAGCATTCAGTATACCAATGCTGGCATCCTCACAATTGAAATCCCAACAGGGGTGAGCTACCTCTGTTCTCCCCTCTCCCCTAACCCATAACCCTCCCTTCCGGCAGCCTAACCCTAGCCTTCCCCTTTTTTGCCTAATCCAAAACTCCCCAGTTGTTGCCTAAACCTAACCCCCCTTTCCCACAGCCTAAATCTAACCCTCCCCTCTAGTGCCTAAACCTAACTACTCCCCGATGGTGTCTAACCCTAACCCCGCCTCCCCACAGCCTAACCCTAACCTCTCCCCTCTTGCAGCCTAACCCTTAACTCATTGGGTGGTGCCTAAAGCTAACCCCTACCCCTGGCTATAAACCTAATTCTCCCACTATACTCACAGATGAGATGCCAGCTGTCAGGATTACAGCATCGGTGTCCTGACCTTTGTGAGATTCCAGCATTGGTATTCTGACGAATGTCAGGATTCTGGCTGTTGGGAACCCGACAGCTGTAACCTTGACTGGATAGCCTTTAAACAATGGTGTTGATGCCTACCCCACTCACACAATGGCAGATGGTATCAATCTTATCAAGGTTTCTTTTAGGCAAATTCATATTCATGCATACCCCAACTCACAAGATATAGGGCGGCAGTAGTACCATCAAGGTATATTTATAATGTAGTCATTTTTCCATTTGTGTATTTCTTTCCACAAGGTAATATATAAAAAAAATTGTCTGACAAAATTGCCTATAGAACATGCATATACTTTGTCCAAGTTGCAGAGAATGTAAACAATGGAAAAAAAACAATTACAAATATCATGAAAAACAAAAAAATAAAAAAAATAGATATGGATATCCAAATATAATATCTGTATATCCAGATATATTTGGATATCCAAATATTAAGGTACTCACATCCCTATATTACATTATATCAATGCTTTTTGGTCACCAGGAAAAGGTCAGTGTACACATTGGCCCTCATTCCGAGTTGTTCGCTCGCAAGTGAATTTTAGCAGCTTTGCACACGCTAAGCCGCCGCCTACTGGGAGTGAATCTTAGCATCTTAAAATTGCGAACGATGTATTCGCAATATTGCGATTACACACCTCGTAGCAGTTTCTGAGTAGCTTCAGACTTACTCGGCATCTGCGATCAGTTCAGTGCTTGTCGTCCCTGGTTTGACGTCACAAACACACCCAGCGTTCGCCCAGACACTCCTCCGTTTCTCCGGCCACTCCTGCGTTTTTTCCGGAAACGGTAGCGTTTTTTCCCACACGCCCATAAAACGGGCTGTTTCCGCCCAGTAACACCCATTTCCTGTCAATCACATTACGATCGCCAGAACGATGAAAAAGCCGTGAGTAAAATTCCTAACTGCATAGCAAATTTACTTGGCGCAGTCGCAGTGCGAACATTGCGCATGCGCATTAAGCGGAAAATCACTGCGATGCGAAGATTTTTACAGAGCGAACAACTCGGAATGACCCCCATTGTTTTTGTCTGCATTTATGGTTTTTTATGTACACTGGGTGATAAGAATTTCAAGGACCAAGACTGAGAGCTCCACTGTTCAAAGACACCTTGATGTGTTTCATACCATCCAATATACTGTGAGTTGAGTTACGAATTAAATGTTTATTCAGAAATTCAGCATATTTCTTTATGCCTTTCGATTGAAATAACAAAGATACCTTGATGTGATTGTGTGAGTGGGGTATGCTGCTTTATAATAACTAACTGTTTTCTGCTATATTGGCTTTGTGAAAAAAATACTACACATTGGCCCTCTTTCCGAGTCGTTCGCTCGGTATTTTTCATCGCATCGCAGTGAAATTCCGCTTAGTGCGCATGCGCAATATTCGCACTGCGACTGCGCCAAGTATCTTTGCTATGAAGATAGTATTTTTACTCACGGCTTTTTCATCACTCCGGCGATCGTAATGTGATTGACAGGAAATGGGTGTTACTGGGCGGAAACAGGCCGTTTTATGGGAGTGTGGCTGAAAACGCTACCGTTTCCGGAAAAAACGCAGGAGTGGCCGGAGAAACGGGGGAGTGGTTGGGCGAACGCTGGGTGTGTTTGTGACGTCAAACCAGGAACGACAAGCACTGAACTGATCGCACAGGCAGAGTAAGTCTGGAGCTACTCTAAAACTGCTAAGTAGTTTGTGAGCGCAATATTGCGAATACATCGGTCGCAATTTTAAGATGCTAAGATACACTCCCAGTAGGCGGCGGCTTAGCGTGTGTAACTCTGCTAAATTCGCCTTGCGACCGATCAACTCGGAATGAGGGCCATTGTTTTTTGCTTGTATTGAAATTTTTATGTACACTGGGATAAAGAAACTTCAAGATTCAAGTTTGTGGAACCTCATCGTCATCAATGGATGATGAACTGTGTACTCATCAATAAAGGACGTATAATTGTCACAATTACAGTAAATAGCTTTTTTGACTACTTTCACACAGGTGGGTATTTGCATCTTTGCATTTTTTTTACCCTCCTACTGTCTTCCAGTACCTCCCACTGTCATCCACTGCCTCTTCTGTTGTCACTCAGGGAAGAATAAAACTCAGCTCCACTTTATTATTATGTACTGGTGGTATACTGGGTCTGGATTAGTTTTGACTAGGCTGGAACAGGTGACTTCTGAATAAGGAGTCAGATAGGATCTGACTTGCAGAGATCGCAGTCTGAATCCCTATGTGGAGTGCGCACTGCATGTGCGCACCCCAAGAGCCCAGTGAGATGCAAACAGCATCTCTGGGCTGCGATCGCTTCTGCCTGATTGACATGCAGAGGTGGTAGCGGGGCGGTAGGGGGCATGCCAATGGCGTTAGAATGCCATTGGAGGGGCACAGTCCGGACAACGGAGGCATGTACAGACCATTGTGGGGGGGGCCGCGCAGCTGCGGCCTGCCAGCGCACAGGAGCTGCACTGGATGGAAGCAACTCACCAGGTGCAAAAGCATCGTCACCGTTCGATGCAGTAGCACCTGTGTGGGGAGGGGAAGGGCTAGGACCAGACATGTGGGGCGGTCTAGCCCTGTGCTGGACATCCACCTACATGTCAGAGTAAATGATCATAGATGTGCTAAATTTAACACATCTACGGTTAGATCGGAATTACCCCCGTGGCCCGTACTGGAACTAGTGGAGATTAGAATGGGAGTCAGCAAGAAACTGACTTGTACTTGGAACTGGTGAAAACTGGAACTGGAGTCAGCTTGGGAACTGACTTGTACTTGAACTGTGCTGGAACTGTTGGAAACTGGAACAGGAGTCAGCTAGAAATTGACTTGTACTTGGACAGTACTGGAACCAGTGAGAATTGGAAATGGAGTCAGCTTGGGAACTGACTTGTACTTGGACTGGACTGGAACCGGTGAGAACTACTGTTGGTACTAGTTAGCTGGAATCACAGTGCTGCTTATACTGATGACAGCCGGAACAAATAGATAGAGAATCTCTGGAGTGAAACCAGAGCTTCTGGATCAGATACTGAACTCAGGAGTCTGGAGCCTAGATGCAGCTGAGACAGCAACGTTGTTCTGGGCAATTTGCTAGAGCTCCCAGCAGCCCTTCTATCCCCCTTGCTGGTCAGTGATTGGACTGCGGAGTTAGGTGACGGTACGTGTGCTTGTGTTTGGTGAAATAGCAATTAGGTGACCAGTGGCAATATGGCAGCACCTAGTACCAGTGGCTGGTGGGAAAGATAGTGGGGAGCCTGGGCAGCATCCTGGGGTGCCGAAGTAAGCACAGAGGGGACTGGAAAGATGAGTGGTGTAACAACTGTGGGATATGTGGAGTCTGTGGACTGATAAGACACGGGATGAAGAACTCTGGTTCCTGACAAAAACACTGAAACTTAAAGATATAGTAATGTGTAACTTCACATATGTGATCTATCCAATCACATGTAGGTGCAGACTACACTACATAGGAAACATACAGATGGAGCCATGCTCATCTATCCCTTTAATAGAATTAATTGAGCCAGGGCAGTCGAATATAATCCCCTGCTGTAATGACTTAATACCCTGCTGTATTGTTCTCTCTATATTGTATTACATAGTAACATAGTATCTAAGGTTGAAAAAAGACAATTGTCCATCGGGTTCAACCTATTTGTGGTCTCCTATGCACGATTATTTTGTATAAAATTTTGACTGAAGTTGCTGACTGATGTTCCGATTAACCCCTCTTTTTTATAATAACCATAGTGCGTGACTATGCCCCGAAACTCTGGATATCCTTATCCATTAGGAATTTATCTAACCCATTCTTAAAGGTGTTTACTGAGTTGGATTTTACAACTACCTCAGGCAGGGAATTCCAAACACGTATCGTCCTTACCGTAAAAAAGCCTTTACGCCGTATTGTGTGGAATCTCCTCTCCTCTAACCTGAGCGAGTGTCCATGAGTTCTCTGTGTTGATCTAACCAAAAACAGGTCCTGCGCAAGATCTGTATATTGTCCCCTTATATATTTGTAAATGTTGATCATGTCCCCTCAATCTCCTCTTTTCCAGTGTAAACATGCCTAGTCTTGCAAGCCTTTCCTCGTATTCCAGCGTCTCCATACCCTTAATTAGTTTGGTCGCCCGCCTTTGAACCTTTTCTAGCTCCAGGATATCCTTTTTGTAGTAAGGTGCCCAGAATTGTACACAGTATTCAAGGTGTGGCCTCACAAGTGATTTATTTAACGGGAGTATAATACTCTCGTCCCTAGCATCAATTCCCTGTTTTATGCATGCTAATATCTTATTAGCCTTCTTTGCTGCAGTCCTACTTTGGGTACTACTGCTTAGTTTGCTATCTATGAGGACACCTAAGTCCTTTTCCTGGTACAGAATCCCCTAATTTTACCCCATTAAGTAGGTAGGTGTTATTTTTGTTCTTGTTACCACAGTGCATTACCTTACAATTGTCTGTATTGAAGCGCATTCTCCATTTCGCTGCCCAAGCTTCTAATTTAACTAAGTCATTCTGAAGCGACTCAGCATCCCCCTCCGCATTTATAACTTTACACAATTTGGTATCACCTGCAAAAATTAACACCATGCTCTCTAGACCTTCTGTTAGGTCGTTAATGAAAAAATTGAACAATAGCAGTCCTAATACTGAGCCTTGCGGCACACCACTTAGCAGTTCAGTCAAAGTTGAAAAAGATCCATTAACCACAATGCGCTGCTCCCTATTATCTAACCAGTTTTTGACCCAAGTGCATATTGTGCTTCCTAGTCCTGATTCTTGTAGCTTGTAGATAAGTCTCATGTGTGGCACAGTATCGAACGCTTTGGCAAAATCTAAAAAGATTACATCCACCTCTTTACCCTGATCTAGGTTTGCTCTTACTGTTTCATAAAAGCCAAGTAAGTTGGTTTGACATAAACCCATGTTGATTCCTTTTAATGACCTTATTGACTTCAAGGAACATCTGAATACTATCTCTTATAAAACCTTCCAATACTTTCCCCACTATAGATGTAAGACTAACTGGTCTATAATTACCTGGTTCAGCTTTACTTCCCTTTTTGAATATAGGCACTACTTCCGCTATACGCCAGTCTTTGGGAACCATACCTGATATTACTGAATCCTAACATATAAGGAGAACTAGAAAGACGGTTGTTGAGTTGGGTGCACTATATCAATTAATTGGGTTGATTGTCAAGATTAAAGCGTAACTTTTATTACTTTTATTAATATTAAGAAGGTCCTTGTCATGGGACACATACAGCAAAATATAGAGGTTAAAAACATGACATATACAAACACATACGTGAAAATAAAGGAAAGAAAATGTGAGACAGATTCTTAAAAAATGGGGTCACCACAATAACTCCTGCAACTAGTATAATTATTTATGTGTGAGACAATAACCACTCAGGATATAGACTGGATGATGTTTGCCAGTCCTAAGTGTAATTAATATCGTATGGGACGATTAAATGTTACCACGGATAGTGGTGTGTAATAAATGGAACACTGCCTCTGGTACGCGGATACGGTGGAAAATATAATACAATAAGGGCCTCTTTCCCAACTGATAGTAATATACAAGTAAGTTGCTCTTAAATGGAGAGCATTAACTCCAATGATACTGGTGGTTGAAACAAAAAATGTGTTGTACCGCTGGTGCCTTATAATACAAAATGCTGTGTATCTCCTTGCGTACTGCGTTCTGGATACATCAGTAACGCTGCCTTAACAAAAGTCCAGGGTCAACAAGATATGCCCCGTGTAATGGTGGAATCAATTGAAAGATGTACTGAGATACTGCAGTGATGATTATTTTTCAAATATAGGCACAAAGTGAGTATATTGCCGTCCACATTTATTTAGAGATAAAAGGAAAAGATGTTGCAAAATGTCCTAAGACTAATGTAACACAAGAGCAACACTTGTTGCAACACCAGTTCATGCAAAGGAAAGAGGATTTGCAATAATATTGCTTCACTGATGTATGTGATATTCATGAATCATACACATGTATACCTATTGAGAAAATATTACTTTTATTATAAGTGTATAATACACTATTATCTTTACTGATCATACGCGTGTACACCTCTTGTAAGGTAAATCACTTGTATTATCTGGGTATACAAATGTGTACTCAATGTAAGAAATCCACTGGAGACGTCCAGAATATTGAAAGCAAAAAGTATATATTAATAATAAATTATATATATTTAAGCCGTGTTCTTAACACCCTTAGGGTCAGTTGTCCCTATTATAGAGTAATGAGTCCTCTTTATAGGGATTATGATGATAATAAATGCCGTTACTGCTGGCTCTGATAACCCCTAGGATGTGATATAGCTCCAGACCAATGCTTATAATGCAATTCCTGATTCCTCTAGTTTTATTATAAGTAGTACAGTGGTTACTGGGCACAGAGTAATTACAGCTTCAATAATGGTAATCAGGTAATCCACCAATATACACTGTTCAGAGAAGCAAGTAATTGCTGTCTCTGTTTGCTGAAATAGCCTAGGGTAATCCCCTGTGTTGCTATCTCGAGTGGTAGTTTGTCTATCTTCCTAAACCCATACACACAGCCTGCCGAGCAAATCCGGATTGCTGAATGCTATGGCTCTGTAGAGATCAGTGCTGGTGCAGGTAAAACATCACTATCTATTGCACAGAATACAACATTGCATATAACATTTTAAGGAGTGTGGTGGCCCACTAACAAGCCGACATGCATGTTTCGCTGTACGGGCATGTTTCAAAGAATACTCACATTTGTTTATTAAGTACACTCATGCAGGGTATACAATAAAAATGTATACAGTGCATCTTGAAAGTATTCACAGCACTTCATTTTTTCCACATTTTGTTATGTTACAGCCTTATTCCAAAACGGAATAAATTAATTTTTTTCCCTCAAAATTCTACACACAATACCCCATAATGACAACATGAAAAAGTTTTTTTTTTAGATTTTTGCTAATTTATTAGAAAATAAAAAATTAAATCACATGTACATAAGTATTCACAGTCTTTGCTCATTACTTTGTTGATGCACCTTTGGCAGCAATTGCAGTCTCAAGTCTTTTTAAATTTGATGCCACAAGCTTGGCACACCTATCTTTGGGCAGTTTTACCCATTCCTCTTTCCAGCACCTCTCAAGCTCCATCAGGTTGGATGGGAAGAATTGGTGCACAGCCATTTTCAGATCTCTCCAAAGATGTTCAATCAGATTGCAGTCTGGGCTCTGGCTGGGCCACTCAAGGACATTCACAGAGTCGTCCTGAAGCCACTCCTTTGATATTTTGGCTGTGTGCTTAGGGTCGTTGTTCTGCTGAAAGATGAACCGTCACCCCAGTCCGAGGTCAAGAGCGCTCTGGAGCAGGTTTTCATCCAGGATGTCTCTGTACATTGCTGCATTGATCTTTCCCTCTATCATGACTAGTCTCCCAGTTCCTGCCGTTGAAAAACATCCCCACAGCATGATGCTGTTACCACCATGCTTCACTGTAGGGATGGTATTGGCCTGGTGATGAGCGGTGCCTGGGTTTCTCCAAACATGACGCCTGGCATTCACACCAAAGAGTTCAATCGTTGTCTCATCAGACCAGAGAATTTTGTTTCTCATGGTCTGAGAGTGCTTTAGGTGCATTTTGGCAAACTCCAGGTGGGCTGCCATGTGCTTCCGCCTGGCCACTCTACCATACAGGCATGATTGGTGGATTGCTGCAGAGATGGTTGTCATTCTGGAAGGTTCTCGTCTCTCCACAGAGGAATGCTGTAGCTTTGACAGAGTGACCATCAGGTTCTTGGTCACCTCCATGACTAGGGCCCTTCTCCCCTAATCGCTCAGTTTAGATGGCCGTCCAGCTCTAGGAAGAGTCCTGGTGGTTCCAAAATTCTTCCATTTACGGATGATGGAGGCCACTGTGCTCACTCGGACCTTCAAAGCAGCAGATGTTTTTCTTTACCCTTCCCCAGGTTTGTGCCTCGAGACAGTTCTGTCTCGGAGGTCTACAGACAATTCCTTTGATTTCATGCTTCGTTTGTGGTCAGACATGCGCTGTCAAGTGTGGGACCTAATATAGACAGGTGTGTGCCTTTCAAAATCATGTCCAATCAACTGAAGTTACCACAGGTGGACTCCAATTAAGCTGTCGGAACATGTCAAGGATGATCAGTGGAAACAGGATGCATGTGAACTCAATTTTGAGACTCATGGCAAAGGCTGTGAATACTAATGTACATGTGATTATTTATTTTTTTATTTTTAATAAATTAGCAAAAATGGCAAAAAACAACATTTGTTTTCACTGTATCATTATGGGGTATTGTCAGTGCCAGATTAAGGTCCTAATGGGCCTGGAGCTGTCATTTATGAAAGGCCTACTGTGCACCGCTGCAGGGGGTGTGACTACTGATATGGGGCTGTGGTCTGTGCAGTGTGGTGTGGATAGCAACATGGAGGGCATAGCTACCCACCTACCTATGGTTTAGTTTTTGTTTTGCGAATCAATTAACCTACCAGTATATATTTGGATTGTTGGAGGAAACCGGAGTACCCAGAGGAAACCCACGCAGGTACGGGGAGAATATACAAACTCCACACAGTTAGGGTCGTGGTAGGAATCAAACCCATGACCTTAGTGCTGTAAGGCAGTAATACTAACCAGTACACCATCCGTAGACCTGTTAGTGGCAGCAGTCCAAGCCACATGGGAACATGGGACTTTTTCTCCCAGAACATTTAAAAAAACAAAACCCTACACCCGTTCCCTGCACACACTACACTACTGCTAACCCTGCACCCACTCCCAGTACACACTACACCACTGCTAACCCTGCACCCGCTCCCCGCACACACTACACCACCACTAACCCTGCACCCACTCCCCTCACACACTATACGACCACTAACCGTGTACCCGCTCCCCGCACACACTACACTACTGCTAACCCTGCACCCACTCCCCGCACACACTACACTACTGCTAACCCTGCACCCGCTCCCCGCACACACTACACCACCGCTAACCCTGCACCCGCTCCCCATACACACACTATACGGCCGCTAACCCTGTATCCGCTCCTTGCACACACTACCACTAACCCTGCACCCGCTCCCCACACACACTACACCTAACTTTGCACCCGCTCCCCACACACACTACACCTAACCCTGCACCCGCTCCCCGCACACACTACACCACCGCTAACCTTGCACCCGCTCTCCGCACACACTACACCACCGCTAATCCTGCACCTGCTCCCCACACACACCACCGCTAACCCTGCACCCGCTCCCCACACACACTATACTACTGCTAACCCAGTACCTGCTCACCGCACACACACCACTGCTAACCCTTCACATGTTTCCCACACACACTATCCCTAACACTGCACCCTCTCCCTACACTCACTACCCTTTACCCTGCACCCACACTATACGAATGCTAACCCTGTACCCACTCCACGCACACACTTCCACTAATCCTGCACCCGCTCCCCGCACACACACTATACGACCGCTAGCCCTGCACCCGCTCCCCGCACACACACTATACAACTGCTAACCCTGCACCCGCTCACCGTACACACACACTATACGACCACTAACCCTGCACCCGCTCCCCGCACACACACTGTACGACCGCTAACCCTGTACCCGCTACCTGCACACACTACCACTAACTCTGCACCCGCTCCACACACACACTACCGCTAACTCTGCATCCGCTCCCCACACACACTACACATAACCCTGCACCCGCTCCCCGCACACACTACACCACCTAACCCTGCACCCGCACACACTATACTACTGCTAACCCTGTACCCGCTCCCCGCACACACCACCACTAAAGCTGCACCTGCTCCCCACACACACCACCGCTAACCCTGCACCCGCTCCCCGCACACACACCACGCTAACCCTGCACCTGCTTCCCTCACACACTATACGACTGCTAACCATGTACCCGCTCCCCGCACACACTACCGCTAACCCTGCACCCGCTCCCCACACACACTATACGACCGCTAACCTTGCACCCGCTCCCCGCACACACTACACTACTGCTAAACCTGCACCCGCTCCCTGCACACACTACCGCTAACCCTGCACCCGCTCCCCACACACTACATTACTGCTAACCCTGCACCCTCTCCCTGCACACACACTATACGACCGCTAACCCTGCACCCGCTCCCCGCACACACTACACTACTGCTAACCCTGCTCTCACTACCCCTTACCCTGCACCCGATTCCCATACACACTACCCCTAACCCTGCTGGGGGCGGATTAATGTGCAATGGGAGCACGGTCATCTATGTAATCTGTGAGGGTGGGTCCTGGGTGACAAGGCTGCTAGCAGGAGGGTGGCAGTGTCACTAATATACTGAGCACAGTCAGTACCTCACTCCTGCTGCCGCCGCCACCCCCCGTCACTTGCTGTACAGTACACAGACCCAAAGCAAACAGTCCCCTCGTGTGATATGGCTGCCTATGCACGGCAGCGTATGGCCATACCACAGATTGCATTGCTTTTAATTGCTTCCGTAGCCATGTAGGTCACACAGTAAGAGAGCCCACGTGGCCGCAGCTGCTGCCGGCAGTCGAAGTTGGAGTGCAGCCGCGGCTGCAGCAGATCACATTGTACCACCAGAGCCCTCTTGCAATGGAGTAGGCGGCCAGTGGCACTCGGCGATAGCGCAGCCCAGGGGTTACCTGGTACTCTGCCCTGAGATGGGTGCAGTGGGCTGGTTAGGGAGCAGTGGGATGGTTAGGGTGCAGTGGGCTGGTTGGGGTGCAGTGGGCTGGTTGGGGAGGGAAGGCAGGGAGATACTGGGCTGGGAGGATGGGAGACACTGGGATGGGGACCTGCTGCTGTTTTCTGCCTGCACCCGTGCACTCACTCTCAAAACAGCCTCTTGAGCAGACCTTCCTACATTATCTGCCATCTTCGAGCCCCAGCTCCATCGGGATCCGGTCTGAAAATCGACAGTGTCTAGGTCGACAATGTTTAGGTCGACAGTCACTAGGTCGACAGGGTCAGAAGGTCGACAGGGTCAGAAGGACGACATGTTCTAGATCGACAGGTCAAAAGGTCGACATGGGTTTTTCAAAGTTTTTTTCTTTTTTTTTACTTTTTCATACTTAACGATCCACGTGGACTACGATTGGAACGGTAATCTGTGACGAGCGAAGCGAGGCACCTTGCCCGAAGCATGGCGAGCAAAGCGAGCCATGTGAGGGGACACAGTGCACTAATTGGGGTTCCCGGTCACTCTACGAAGAAAACTACACCAAAAAAAAAAAAAAAAACTCATTCGACCTTTTGACCTGTCGACCTAGAACATGTCGACCTTCTGACCCTGTCGACCTAGTGACTGTCGACCTATAGTGGTCGACCTAAACATTGTCAACCTAGACACTGTCGATCTAATGATCCACACCCGCTCCATCACCTCTGGGATCCGTTTCCTGGCAGTGGGTCTGGCTCACCCCACTGCACACTCCATCATATTTTTATGTGCCAGGACCTATGTTCAACTTTTTGCTCTGAGAGGGAGCAACAACTCCCCCTCTTGTATACAAACAAACACGGGCATCTTGCAGTGTGATGCGGTGACACCGCTCTTGTATATACATAGGGGCACTTTGTAGGGGAGCCCTGGACTTACAGGGCTTTTCCCCTCTGCCAGTGCTTTCATGGCAATGCCACGCACCCCCCAACCCCCACACTCTCAGAAACAGGCTAAAACAAATAGCCACCTGCTTATCCGTGGACCCGGCTTACCTGAGCAGGTTCCGAGTCTCGACATCATGGCCTGCAGCCGAGGTCCGCGGAGTGTATGTGCCGCTAGGCCACGCCCCCTTGTCATAGTCCGCTTCTCCTGTCCTCCCGATGACAGACAGATGACATCATTGGGAGGCGGAGCTTAAATGCATACACAAGAGGTGGGGCTTAAGTGCAGGGGGCGGGGCTTAATCCCAGAATTTTAAACCAGTGCACTATACGTGCCTTGGTGCCCCCTCCTGCTGAATCCGCACCAGAACTAGAAGGGACGTGTTGATGCTGGAGGGGATGGGTCTGGTGCTGCAGACTGCATGCAGTAGAAGGAAATTTGTTTTCCTATCTACAGCAGCATGGACGTCTGTGGATACTGTGGGCCTATTTTTGAGAGTGGGCTTGGAGCTGCAGCTCCATCAGCCCCATTGTTAATCCGGCCCTGGGTATTGTGTATAGAACTTTGAGGGGAAAGGAGGAACTTATTCCATTATGGAATAAGGCTGTAACATAACAAAATGTGGAAAAAGTGAAGCGCTGTGAATACTTTCCGGATGCACTGTAATAGTCCCATTTTCATAGGAACACTTTGGGAGTTTTACAGTGTAGTATTTAGAGACAAGGAACTAGTGGAACAATTAAAAAAGAGGCTTGGGATGCATCCAGGAAATGATACATACCACTCCTGGAGCACAATTAAACAATTAGAATCTAAATACTGTACATATAAAAAAGGGAAATAATACCAGCTATAAACTAAAAGCTATTAATATTAAATAGAAATACCGGGTACACTGAATATAAAATAGGTATTATTAAGATCACTAGGTAAACCTAGTAAGAAAGTACTGTATATTGAGACCAACAGTATATGACATAATGGGGTAAATTTACTAAGATTCGTATTTTCCCGTTTCAGGTCAAAGTTCAATCACGAATGACATCGACAGTGTAAAATTGCAACTTTTTGAATTGATTACGTCTAATTTACTAAGCTGCCGTATTTAGCCTTTTCGGGTTTTCCGATGTCGATGTCATTCGTTTTTTTTTTCTGTTTTTTACGGCAGTGAATAGCAAAACACTGCCGACTTTTTTACAATGAATCTCGGCCGGATCTGTGTGATCCGTGCTGGGGTTCATTTTTTTTTTTTTTTTTTAAATTAAACACTGTAAAATCCAAAAAAAAAATTGCGTGGGGTCCCCCCTCCTAAGCATAACCAGCCTCGGGCTCTTTGAGCCGATCCTGGTTGCAGAAATATGGGGAAAAAATTGACAGGGGTTCCCCCATATTTAAGCAACCAGCATCGGGCTCTGCGCCTGGTCCTGGTTCCAAAAATACGGGGGACAAAAAGAGTAGGGGTCCCCCGTATTTTTAAAACCAGCACCGGGCTCCACTAGCTGGACAGATAATGCCACAGCCGGGGGTCACATTTATATAGTGCCCTGCGGCCGTGGCATCAAATATCCAACTAGTCACCCCTGGCCGGGGTACCCTGGGGGAGTGGGGACCCCTTTAATCAAGGGGTCCCCCCCCCAGCCACCCAAGGGCCAGGGGTGAAGCCCGAGGCTGTCCCCCCCCATCCAATGGGCTGCGGATGGGGGGGCTGATAGCCTTTTGTGATAATGAAAAGATATTGTTTTTAGTAGCAGTACTACAAGGCCCAGCAAGCCTCCCCCGCATGCTGGTACTTGGAGAACCACAAGTACCAGCATGCGGCGGAAAAACGGGCCCGCTGGTACCTGTAGTACTACTACTAAAAAAATACCCAAAAAAAGACAAGACACACACACCGTGAAAGTAAAGATTTATTACATACATGCACACCAACATACATACATACTTACCTTATGTTCACACGAGGGTCTGTCCTCTTCTCCAGTAGAATCCAAGGGGTACCTGTTGAATAAATTCTACTCACCAGATCCCGGGTCCCAGGGTCCTCGGGGCAACCATTTGTAATCCAGGTACTTGAATAAAATAACAAAACGGAGAGCCGAGCCACGAACTGAAAGGGGCCCCATGTTTTCACATGGGACTCCTTTCCCCGAATGCCAGAAACCCACTCTGACTTCTGTCTAAGTGGGTTTCTTCAGCCAATCAGGGAGCGCTACGTTGTAGCACCCTCCTGATCGGCTGTGTGCTCCTGTACTGTCTGACAGGCGGCACACGGCAGTGTTACAATGTAGCGCCTATGCGCTCCATTGTAACCAATGGTGGGAACTTTCTGCCCTGCGGTTGACCTAAAGTGACGTCACCGCTGAGCAGAACGTTCCCACCATTGGTTACAATGGAGCGCATAGGCGCTACATTGTAACACTGCCGTGTGCCGCCTGTCAGACAGTACAGGAGCACACAGCCGATCAGGAGGGTGCTACAACGTAGCGCTCCCTGATTGGCTGAAGAAACCCACTTTGACATCAGTCAGAGTGGGTTTCTGGCATTCGGGGAAAGGAGTCCCATGTGAAAACATGGGGCCCCTTTCAGTTCGTGGCTCGGCTCTCCGTTTTGTTATTTTATTCAAGTACCTGGATTACAAATGGTTGCCCCGAGGACCCTGGGACCCGGGATCTGGTGAGTAGAATTTATTCAACAGGTACCCCTTGGATTCTACTGGAGAAGAGGACCGACCTGCGTGTGAACATAAGGTAAGTATGTGTATATGGTGGTGTGGATGTATGTAATAAATCTTTACTTTCACGGTGTGTGTGTCTTGTGTTTATTTGGGTATTTTTTTAGTAATAGTACTACAGGTACCAGCGGGCCCGTTTTTCCGCTGCATGCTGGTACTTGTGGTTCTCCAAGTACCAGCATGCGGGGGAGGCTTGCTGGGACTTGTAGTACTGATACTAAAAACAATATCTTTTCATTTACAACAAAGGCTATCAGCCCCCCCATCCGCAGCCCATTGGATGGGGGGGACAGCCTCGGGCTTCACCCCTGGCCCTTGGGTGGCTGGGGGGGGGGACCCCTTGATTGAAGGGGTCCCCACTCCCCCAGGGTACCCCGGCCAGGGGTGACTAGTTGGATTTTTGATGCCACGGCCGCAGGGCACTATATAAAAGTGACCCCCGGCTGTGGCATTATCTGTCCAGCTAGTGGAGCCCGGTGCTGGTTTTAAAAATACGGGGGACCCCTACTCTTTTTGTCCCCTGTATTTTTGGAACCAGGACCAGGCGCAGAGCCTGATGCTGGTTGCTTAAATATGGGGGAACCCCTGTCATTTTTCCCCCCATATTTCTGCAACCAGGATCGGCTCAAAGAGCCCGAGGCTGGTTATGCTTAGGAGGGGGGACCCCACGCAATTTTTTTTAAGAAAAGAATCACTTTCCCACCCCTTCCCACTGATAGACATGCACGGATCTCATGGATCCGTGCATGCCTATACAATCACGGTATAAAAAAGCAGGTCTGTTTTTTTTAAGCACTTTTTTACGAGTTGTAATTTTTCACGGCAGTGTTTGTTTTTTTTTTGCTTTGCACTTCTTAGTAAATTACCGAGATTCATAGTTAAACAGCCGCGTTTTGACCGATGGTGTATTCATTTGTATTTTTTTGTTGGACTTCCATAAAATTACGAATGCCCTCATCACTGCCGTGATTATTGCTTAGTAAATTACCGAGATGACACTTTGATGAAAAAACGGCATCTCGGTCAAAATCGGGACCTTAGTAAATATACCCCAATGAGTGCTGGGGATAAAAGGCTTCCAACATCAAATCCTGTGATGCAATGGCACTAGCCATTACATCGCAACCATTTCATGGTAGTACCGCTGTGATGCTTAGACTTTGTGCATGAGCAGACACAGTCTTAGCTATGCACATGTGCACTAGCTGAGCTACAGAATATACATATATATATATATATGTATATATATATATGTATATATGAAAAAAATGAAGAATAGCGCCTAGGACGATCCTAATATAAACCAATAATAAATATACCTAAAACCATACTACACCCCCCAGCTATTAGTGGGTGGCAGCTCCTGCCCAGAAGTGGGTTACAGATATACAAAATGGAGTGCAGAAGAGCGCCTACTGGTGTTTTGGTATGGAATAATTGAAATGTGATAATTCACCATGTGAGACGTGAAAGGGTGTGAATTATTTCAGAGAACAACTTATCTTTTTTACACGTCTTCAATTCTGATGACACTTTAATGCATGTGAATTAAAAAAGAAGAAAGAGAAACATAGTGTGCACTGTATAAACCAAATACTTCTAATTAGGAACCTAGCTGGTCCCAATAACCGAATGAGAGCATGGTAAAATAAAAAGGTATGACAATTTAATATACAGTCCTGAAGCAAATGTAGGTAGCAAACGTACAGGATACACATATATAATCAGCTTATCTGCCCACTCTGGGAAATTCAGGGTTTAAGCAGCAAATCCCAGTATCATGAAGATATGGCAATTAGATAAACAGTCCTGAAGCAAATGCAGGTAGCAAACGTACAGGATAAACAAATAAAAACAGCTTATCTGTCCACTCTGAGAAGTTCAGGGTTAAGCAGCAAGTCCCAGTACCAATGCGTTTCGTCCTATAGCTAAGGACTTCATCAAGGGGATACACAATGAGAGCAGAGCAGGAATTAAATAGTAGACATACAAGGGTCACATGATACAGGAAGTGTGACCTCACTTCCTGTCAAAGAAAAAACCGAGTTTGTGTAGAGATAAACAAAACTTACAGAGGCAAGCTGAAGTTGCAGTACATTTAGTATAAAACACAGTGTTATAAAGGAGACAGAGCAATGTAAAAACGAGTGGGGGAATATCATAAAAAAGCGGCACTGAGCCGCGATAACGAAACGTCCGCCGGATAAGTAAATACCAGGAAGCCGGGAATCCTATCTCGTGGCTTTGAGGCGCAGGGTGAGCAGCGCCACATCTCTTCCGCCAGATGCTGATGCTGAAAACGGGGGCAGTAGTCATAACATACAGTGCTGGAACGCACTGTGAGCCGCATTTCGTCACTTCTGCTATGACGCGGCGGCAAATGTCACTTCCGGTCCGGCTTAGTAGAGAATCACAAGCCAGCGTGGATACAGTCTTAAAGTCACTTCCGGGATATTGTGAATCGCACGGCCATCTTTCTAAAATTTCCTCAAGCCACTTCATACTTTAAGATATACTGGAACGCACAGCCATTTTGTGACATAAAGACAATGGCCCTCATTCCGAGTTGTTCGCTCGCAAGGCGATTATAGCAGAGTTACACACGCTAAGCCGCCGCCTACTGGGAGTGAATCTAAACATCTTAAATGTGCGACCGATGTATTCGCAATATTGCGATCAAAACCGAGTTAGCAGTTTCTGAGTAACTCCAGACTTACTCTGCCTGTGCGATCAATTCAGTGCTTTTCGGTCCCGGCTGACGTCATAAACACACCCAGCGTTCGCCCAAGCACTCCCACCGTTTCTCCAGACACGCCTGCGTTTTTTCCGGAAACGGTAGCGTTTCCTGCCACACGCCCCTAAAACGCCGTACATCCGCCCAGTAACACCCATTTCCTGTCAATCACAATGCGTTCTCCGGAGCGACGAAAAAGCCGTGAGTAAAATTACTTTCTTCTTAGTAAAGTTACTTGACGCATGCGCAGTGCGAACATTACGCATGCGCACTAAGAGAATTCTCACTGCGATGCGATGAAAAATACCGAGCGAACAACTCGGAATGAGGGCCAATGATGTAATACATTGTTAGCAAATGGAATCATTATTAGCACATATATAATATATTAATAGTGATATGAGTCACAAGGTATATTAGTGGATATATAAAAGTAAAATATATAAATTGAATGTGTAAGGTGGTGAATGCATAAATATATACATGAATATTAAGTGAATGTTAAGTGCACAGAAAGTGATTGTGAAACAACTTTATGAACTCCAATACGGCTAGGAAAATATTGTTCAATGAAAAGGGGCAATTTCAAATCCTTCGTTAAAACCAAGGGGTGCAAGTGTCTGTAGTTCAAAAATCCAAAACATTTCTCTCTTGGATAATTTGTTCAGAATATCGCCACCTCTTTCTCCCAGATTAACAATTTCAATACCTTTGAAAGTCATTTCCTCAGGGTTTGACCTATGGACTTCATGAAAGTGCCTGTAAATTGCATGTGTGGTTATCTTGTTTTTGATATTTCTTACGTGCTCCTGAATACGCAATTTAAGTACTCTTTTTGTTTTTCCAATATACTTTAGACCACATGGGCATTCCAGAAGATAGATAACCATTGTGGAGTTGCAGTTTATGAAATGTTTAATTGTATACTCCCGAGAGTTTTCACTGTTTGAGAACTTTTTACGATTCCGATGGACCAGTTTACAGATGTTGCAGCTTCCACATTTATAGCAGCCCTGGCACTTTTTAGTCTGGTTAGTTGTGACGGGTTTCAATAAACTTGGTGCCAGGATCTCTTTTAAATTTCTTGTTTTCCTGTATACTATTTGGGGTTGAGGAGGCAGTATATCTTTTAGAATCGGATCCATCATTAAGATGTTCCAGTGTTTATTGCGAGACTGGCGGATGGTCTTTTCATGGCAGCTATAGGTTGTAATGAATGGGGCTGTGAACTTTTTCTCCATTAGATTAATATCTGCCAAGTTGTTAAGTTCTGGATTGGTGCAGGGTTTTTCTAGTGCTTTTTCAATGACATCCACTGGGTACTCTCTTTCTTTAAATCTACCTGCATAGATTTTGAGTTGTTTGTCTTGGTCTTCTATGGAGCTGCAATTTCTCTGTATCCGGTGAAATTGGAAGTAAGGTATATTAGTTTTCCAATTTTGTTGATGACAGCTTTTAAAGTGTAGATAGCTGTTAGTGTCCACTTTTTTGATATGGTTACAGGTGGTGATCTTTAGATCTTTTGAGGAGAGTGTCAGGTCCAGAAATTCCATTGAGTCCTGGTTATGCTTCTCGGTGAACTTGAGGTTATACTGGTTGAGAGAGATGTTTTGAAAGAATTCCAGAAAAGATGACTCTGTTCCATCCCAAATGATGATAATATCGTCACTGTACCTTTTGTACAGTATCAAGTGACTAGAGAATGGATTGTTCGAGTGAATGTGTTCCACTTCCCAGCTCCCCATCAGCAAATTCGCAAAGCTTGGTGCGAAAATCGTCCCCATCGTGGTACCGCATGTCTGTAAAAAGAAGAAGTCTTTGAACTTGAAATAATTGTGGCTTAAGATGAACTGGATGAAGTCACAGCTTCTCTGTGTGTTGACGTCAGTTCCATATCTCTGTCTAGGAATTTTTTGCATGCTGAGATTCCAGTCTCATGGATAATGCAGGTGTATAAGCTTTCTACATCAATTGTGACCCACCAGTAGGTTTCTTTCCAAGTGCCGTTTTTGAGGATGTCTAATACACATTTGGTGTCTTTGAGGTATGAGGCTAATTTTACCACATATTTACTTAATATACTCCGAGAGATGGGATGTGAGGGAATCAATCCCTGCGAAGATGGGTCTTCCTGGGGGCTTTTGCAGGTTTTTGTGTATTTTCGGCAGAAAATAAAATATAGGGATAACTGGGGAGGATGTCATAAGGAACTGATATTCATCTTTGTCCAGTATCTGGCAGCATAGGTAATGTACCAAGAGGATTCTTAATTCGTCAATATAGTGTGTGGTGGGATCTTGTTGGAGTTTCTTACAGGAGTTGGTATAATTTAAAAGGCATAGTGCTTCTTTTTCATAGGCCGATCTATCCATAATCACTACTCCACCTCCCTTATTGGCTTGTTTGATGACGATTTCTGTGTTGCTTTGAAGTTCTTTTAGTGCTTGCTTTTCCTTGTTTCCGAGGTTATTTTGTTTTTTGGGTGGTAAATTCTGGTCACAGAGATCTTTTTTTTACCAGATCATGGAAGACCATTATGTGGTGTCCTTTCGACTCCAGTGGATAGTAATTGGATTTCTTTTTTAGTCCTGATTTGGATTCTGTGCAAACTGTGGTCTCTGTAGTTCTTTTTGCAAAGTGTCTTTTCAAAGTAAGGGTTCTTGTGAATTTGCTGAGATCAATGAAGGTATTGAATATATTCATTTGATTCGTAGGTGCGAACTTTAGGCTTTTGCTCAAGAGAGTCATCTCTGACTGGGTGAGTTGGTGTTGTGAAAGATTAAAAATTCCATTCGATCTTGCATCTATAGTGGCTGGTACCTTCTTTTCGCATTGTTTCCTCCCGCTGCCCCGAGTTCTTCTTCTTCTTGGAATGTTCTTTTTGCGGGTGATGTCTTGAACCGTTCCCTGAAGAATGTTCTTCTCTGTGATTGCGGCTGTTCTTTGTAGGGGTCCGGAGATAAAAATTCCGAATCACTATTGGAATCTAATCTCTGTAGGGCAGAAAATCTATTGTTAGTGATGATTTTGCCTGCACGTGGTGTGTAGGTATTAGGCTGGGGTATCATGTGGTTTTTCTTATAATGTGGTTGAAGTGGTGTATTTTTCCACCCTCTGCTTCTAGGGTCCTGATACACCGGAATGTTAGTGGTTGGACGTGTTTGGAATCTACTCCAATTTTTTACTTTATTGGTGAGATAGTCCTGCTTGTCTCTTTGGAACTTTTTCTCTTTCCCTTTTATAACTTCCTCTTCAATCCATTCAATCTTCCTGGTCAATGTTAAATCATTTGCTTTAAAAATCTCTTTGTCCTGGTGGGGTAATAATAATGTTTCCTTGGTTTTCAAATCTTCTTCTAGTTTCTGGAGTGTTTTGATTTTCTCAGTGATGATTAATTTCATTAAATTTACTGAGCATTCATGTAGGATCTTGTCCCAGCTAGCAATAAATTCCTGGTCATCTACCCCAAACGTGGGTTTTTTTAGGATACGTAGCCCTCTGAGAATTCTGTTGGCGGTCAGGTAATGTTCTAATCCTTTATTTTCCCACCAGGCTTTTATCTCCTTTGTTAGGAGTCTTTCTGTTTCCCAGAAAAGTGCATCTAGGTCATCAGTCTGTGGAGTGGTCTGTGATGTGGATTGTTTGTCCTCATTAAAAACCTTTTGGCAATGGTCATTCCTTATGTCCAGGCCTCTATGTCTGAACATTATTAATGTTTATGGGAAAGCCGGCAGCTATACAGCGATTGGGTAAATGTGAAAAAAATGAAGAATAGCGCCTAGGACGATCCTAATATAAACAAACAATAAACATACCTAAAACCATACAATACCCCCCAGCTATTAGTGGGTGGCAGCTGCTGCCCAGAAGTGGGTTACAGATATACAAAATGGAGTGCAGAAGAGCGCCTACTGGTGTTTTGGTATGGAATAATTAAAATGTGATAATTCACCATGTGAGACGTGAAAGGGTGTGAGTTATTTCAGAGAACAACTTATCTCTTTTACACGTCTTCAATTCTGATGACACTTTAATGCATGTAAATTAAAAAAGAAGAAAGAGAAACATAATGTGTACTGTATAAACCAAATACTCCTAATTAGGAACCTAGCTGGTCCCAATAACCGAATGAGAGCATGGTAAAATAAAAAGGTATGACAATTTAATATACAGTCCTGAAGCAAATGTAGGTAGCAAACGTACAGGATACACATGTATAATCAGCTTATCTGCCCACTCTGGGAAATTCAGGGTTTAAGCAGCAAATCCCAGTATCATGAAGATATGGCAATTAGATAAACAGTCCTGAAGCAAATGCAGGTAGCAAACGTACAGGATAAACAAATAAAAACAGCTTATCTGTCCACTCTGGGAAGTTCAGGGTTAAGCAGCAAGTCCCAGTACCAACGCGTTTCGTCCTATAGCAAAGGACTTCATCAAGGGGATACACAATGAGAGCAGAGCAGGAATTAAATAGCAGACATACAAGGGTCACATGATACAGGAAGTGTGACCTCACTTGCTGTCAAAGAAAAAACCGAGTTTGTGTAGAGATAAACAAAACTTACAGAGGCAAGCTGAAGTTGCAGTACATATAGTATAAAACACAGTGTTATAAAGGAGACAGAGCAATGTAAAAACGAGTGGGGGGATATCATAAAAAAGTGGCACTGAGCCGCGATAACGTCACTTCCGCCGGATAAGTAAATACCAGGAAGCCGGCTTGTGATTCTCTACTAAGTTGGACCGGAAGTGTCGTTTGCCGCCGCGTCATAGCGGAAGTGAAGAAATGCGGCTCACAGTGCATTCCAGCACTGTATGTTATGACTACCCGCCCCCGTTTTCAACATCAGCATCTGGCAAAAGTGATATGGCGCTGCTCACCCTGCGCCTCAAAGCCACGAGATAGGATTCCCGGCTTCCTGGTATTTACTTATCCGGCGGAAGTGACATTATCGCGACTCAGTGCCGCTTTTTTATGATATTCCCCCATTCATTTTTACATTGCTACTTATCCTAAAAAAACCACGTTTGGGGTAGATGACCAGGAATTTATTGCTAGCTGGATGCTCAGTAAATTTAATGAAATTAATCATCACTGAGAAAGCCAAAATGCTCCAGAAACTAGAAGAAGATTTGAAAACCAAGGAAACATTATTATTACCCAACCAGGACAAAGAGATTTTTAAAGCAAATGATTTATCATTGACCAGGAAGATTGAACGGATTGAAGAGGAAGTTATAAAAGGGAAAGAGAAAAAGTTCCAAAGAGACAAGCAGGACTATCTCACCAAAAAAGTAAAAAATTGGAGTAGATTCCAAACACGTCAAACCACTAACATTCCGGTGTATCAAGACCCTAGAAGCAGAGGGTGGAAAAATACACCACGTCAACCACATTATAAGAAAAACCGCATGATACCACAGCCTACACACCACATGCAGGCAAAATCATCACTAACAATAGATTTTCCGCCCTACAGAGATTAGATTCCAATAGTGATTCGGATTTTTTATCTCCGGACCCCTACAAAGAACAGCCGCAATCACAGAGAAAAACATTCTTCAGGGAACGGTTCAAGACATCACCTGCAAAAAGAACATTCCAAGAAGAAGAAGAACTCGGGGCAGCGGGAGGAAACAATGCGAAAAGAAGGTACCAGCCACTATAGATGCAAGATCGAATGGAATTTTTAATCTTTCACAACACCAACTCACCCAGTCAGAGACAACTCTCTTGAGCAAAGGCCTAAAGTTTGCACCTACGAATCAAATTAATAAATTCAATACCTTCATTGATCTCAGCAAATTCACAAGAACCCTTACTTTGAAAAGACACTTTGCAAAAAGAACTACAGAGACCACAGTTTACACAGTATCCAAATCAGGACTAAAAAAGAAATCCAATTACTATCCACTGGAGTCGAAAGGACACCACATAACGGTCTTCCATGATCTTGTAAAAAAAGATCTCTGTGACCAGAATTTACCACCCATAAAACAAAATAACCTCGGAAACAAGGAAAAGCAAGCACTAAAAGAATTTCAAAGCAACACAGAAATCGTCATCAAACAAGCCGATAAGGGAGGTGGAGTAGTGATTATGGATAGATCGGCCTATGAAAAAGAAGCACTATGCCATTTAAATGATACCAACTCCTGTAAGAAACTCCAACAAGATCCCACCACACACTATATTGACGAATTAAGAATCCTCTTGGTACATTACCTATGCTGCCAGATACTGGACAAAGATGAATATCAGTTCCTTATGACATCCTCCCCAGTTATTCCTATATTTTATTTTCTGCCGAAAATACACAAAAACCTGCAAAAGCCCCCAGGAAGACCCATCATCGCAGGGATTGATTCCCTCACATCCTATCTCTCGGAGTATATTAAGTAAATATGTGGTAAAATTACCCTCATACCTCAAAGACACCAAATGTGTATTAGACATCCTCAAAAACGGCACTTGGAAAGAAACCTACTGGTGGGTCACAATTGACGTAGAAAGCTTATACACCTGCATTATCCATGAGACTGGAATCTCAGCATGCAAAAAATTCCTAGACAGAGATATGGAACTGACGTCAACACACAGAGAAGCTGTGACTTCATCCAGTTCATCTTAAGCCACAATTATTTCAAGTTCAAAGACTTCTTCTTTTTACAGACATGCGGTACCGCGATGGGGATGATTTTCGCACCAAGCTTCGCGAATTTGCTGATGGGGAGCTGGGAAGAGGAACACATTCACTCGAACAATCCATTCTCTAGTCACTTGATACTGTACAAAAGGTACAGTGACGATATTATCATCATTTGGGATGGAACAGAGTCATCTTTTCTGGAATTCTTTCAAAACATCTCTCTCAACCAGTATAACCTCAAGTTCACAGAGAAGCATAACCAGGACTCAATGGAATTTCTGGACCTGACACTCTCCTCAAAAGATCTAAAGATCACCACCTGTAACCATATCAAAAAAGTGGACACTAACAGCTATCTACACTTTAAAAGCTGTCATCAACAAAATTGGAAAACTAATATACCTTACTTCCAATTTCACCGGATACAGAGAAATTGCAGCTCCATAGAAGACCAAGACAAACAACTCAAAATCTATGCAGATAGATTTAAAGAAAGAGAGTACCCAGTGGATGTCATTGAAAAAGCACTAGAAAAACCCTGCACCAATCCAGAATTTAACAACTTGGCAGATATTAATCTAATGGAGAAAAAGTTCACAGCCCCATTCATTACAACCTATAGCTGCCATGAAAAGACCATCCGCCAGTCTCGCAATAAACACTGGAACATCTTAATGATGGATCCGGTTCTAAAAGATATACTGCCTCCTCAACCCCAAATAGTATACAGGAAAACAAGAAATTTAAAAGAGATCCTGGCACCAAGTTTATTGAAACCCGTCACAACTAACCAGACTAAAAAGTGCCAGGGCTGCTATAAATGTGGAAGCTGCAACATCTGTAAACTGGTCCATCGGAATCGTAAAAAGTTCTCAAACAGTGAAAACTCTCGGGAGTATACAATTAAACATTTCATAAACTGCAACTCCACAATGGTTATCTATCTTCTGGAATGCCCATGTGGTCTAAAGTATATTGGAAAAACAAAAAGAGTACTTAAATTGCGTATTCAGGAGCACGTAAGAAATATCAAAAACAAGATAACCACACATGCAATTTACAGGCACTTTCATGAAGTCCATAGGTCAAACCCTGAGGAAATGACTTTCAAAGGTATTGAAATTGTTAATCTGGGAGAAAGAGGTGGCGATATTCTGAACAAATTATCCAAGAGAGAAATGTTTTGGATTTTTGAACTACAGACACTTGCACCCCTTGGTTTTATCGAAGGATTTGAAATTGCCCCTTTTCATTGAACAATATTTTCCTAGCCGTATTGGAGTTCATAAGGTTGTTTCACAGTCACTTTCTGTGCACTTAACGTTCACTTAATATTCATGTATATATTTATGCATTCACCACCTTACACATTCAATTTATATATTTTACTTTTATATATCCACTAATATACCTTGTGACTCATATCACTATTAATATATTATATATGTGCTAATAATGATTCCACTTGCTAACAATGTATTACATCATTGTCTTTATGTCACAAAATGGCTGTGAGTTCCAGTATATCTTAAAGTATGAAGTGGCTTGAGGAAATTTTAGAAAGATGGCCGTGCGTTTCACAATATCCCGGAAGTGACTTTAAGACTGTATCCACGCCGGCTTGTGATTCTCTACTAAGCTGGACCGGAAGTGACGTTTGCCGCGGTGTCAGAGCGGAAGTGACAAAATGCGGCTCATAGTGCGTTCCAGCACTGTATGTTATGACTACCGCCCCCGTTTTCAGCATCAGCATCTGGCGGAAGTGACGTGGCACTGCTCACCCTGCGCCTCAAAGCCACGAGATAGGATTCCCGGCTTCCTGGTATGTACTTACCCCAGCGGAAGTGACGTTATCGCGGCTCAGTGCCACTTTTTTATGATATTCCCCCACTCGTTTTTACATTGCTCTGTCTCCTTTATAACACTGTGTTTTATACTATATGTACTGCAACTTCAGCTTGCCTCTGTAAGTTTTGTTTATCTCTACACAAACTCGTTTTTTTCTTTGACAGAAAGTGAGGTCACACTTCCTGTATCATGTGACCCTTGTATGTCTGCTATTTAATTCCTGCTCTGCTCTCATTGTGTATCCCCTTGATGACGTCCTTTGCTATAGGACGAAATGCGTTGGGACTGGGACTTGCTGCTTTACCCTGAACTTCCCAGAGTGGACAGATAAGCTGTTTTTATTTGTTTATCCTGTACGTTTGCTACCTGCATTTGCTTCAGGACTGTTTATCTAATTGCCATATCTTCATGATACTGGGATTTGCTGCTTAAACCCTGAATTTCCCAGAGTGGGCAGATAAGATGATTATATATGTGTATCCTGTACGTTTGCTACCTACATTTGCTTCAGGACTGTATATCAAATTGTCATACCTTTTTATTTTACCATGCTCTCATTCGGTTATTAGGACAAGCTAGGTTCCTAATTAGGAGTATTTGGTTTATACAGTACACACTATGTTTCTCTTTCTTCTTTTTTAATTTACATGCATCAAAGTGTCATCAGAATTGAAGATGTGTAAAAGAGATAAGTTGTTCTCTGAAATAATTCACGCCCTTTCACGTCTCACATGGTGAATTATCACATTTTAATTATTCCATACCAAAACACCAGTAGGCGCTCTTCTGCACTCCATTTTTTATATATATATATATATATATATATATAGAAACAATAATGCAAATAGCGCTGCTACCTGAGTAACAAGACTTAAACTTAAATTAATACAAAAGTGTATATACAAATTAAAGTTCAAGAACACTTCCCCATTTCCAGGGGTGCTGCTACAAGGGTCTTCTAGTGTGGACTCTATTCCAAAAGTCCTGATAAATAAAATATATGGAATGGTAAAACCCAGCACCTTCTGTGTTCAATGATTTCCTAGTAAAGATTAAATCATAATATGCGTACCGCAATTCATTTGTATTCATGCCTTTAGTGTAAGGCTGTTTCTCCTTAATCAGGTCTTCTGGTTTTCCCAATGGCTCCGTGGACCGACCATAAGCAAATTAAAATAGCAATAATAGTGTAATATTGCAAGGAAAAAAAGGTGTGCTCAGAAAAATAATTCTTAGATGTGATGAATAGTATAACAGTGAATTACGTAATGCACCCAGTATCAGTGTTAAAAGACAAAATGGTGTACCCGCAGCCTCAGGTAGTTTAAAAATAAGTACCCTCAGAACTTGTATTTCTTGCATGTAGTGGGTTATTTTCTGTGATTCTTCTCCCACATAGCAAAGTGGAGTACCTTTAGTAATCGGATAAAGACTCCCAATAATGGGAAGAAAAGCCCACAGTGTAGTAGTTTTTCAAGTTTAATACACACACAGAAAAAACAAACAATATCTAAAATGGACTCGTACAATATAAAATTGATAAAAAAAAGCTTATCTGAGATCCTTCTGGAGGAGTGTATAGGTTACCCAACGCGTTTCGCAGGTTATTTATAGGGAAGTGTTAATAGAAAGGAGATCATTATTGGATCAATTGTGCATGTGTGGGATGTGCGTTTTCCCGTGATTACATATGCGCATGTGCCAGAGTGGATGGATCCCGCAAGTGTATGCAAGTTGACCTCGAAAGCATGCTATGAGCCGCGCATGTGCGGGATTTTTTAGCGCCGCGATGGTGGCAATGATCCTCGTGCGTGCGCGGGATATTGGAAAGACCGCGATAACTGCACTTATCCCTGCGCAAGTGCAGATGTGTCTGGACAGGAGATAGATGTCCGTGTTGTTAATGGGTGCATCGCGCATGCGCGAAAGTACGCATAGCCGCAATATTGACATCACTTGTTGTGGTAAAAGTATACATAGACAGGGTGA
This sequence comes from Pseudophryne corroboree, assembly GCF_028390025.1. Classification (NCBI taxonomy): domain Eukaryota; kingdom Metazoa; phylum Chordata; class Amphibia; order Anura; family Myobatrachidae; genus Pseudophryne; species Pseudophryne corroboree. The sequence continues at coordinate 819,921,936 of NC_086445.1, read as the reverse complement.
TAACAGACTCTAAAGGGAGAGGTCTCTTTTTCAAAGAGTGGGCACCATGTTTCTGTTGCCCTATTCTCATAATGGTACATAATGATGAACAATGGATAAATATACATAAAAAGTACAAAATACAAAATAATACATACAAAATACAAAAATGCATGTACATGTTCATACATTCTAGCAATATAGGGCATGAGTGAAAGATAGGATGAGGGGACTCTGGTATTACTTGAAGAAAGCGGGCTGTCATCTTTCTATGGTCCAATATTCATAGAAAGTTATATACAGGTTGAGTATCCCTTATCCAAAATGCTTGGGACCAGAGGTATTTTGGATATCGGATTTTTCCGTATTTTGGAATAATTGCATATTATAGTGAGATATCATGGTGATGGGACCTAAATCTAAGCACAGAATGCATTTATGTTACATATACACCTTATACACACAGCCTGAAGGTCATTTTAGCCAATATTTTCAATAACTTTGTGTATTAAACAAAGTTTGTGTACATTGAGCCATCAAAAAACAAAGGTTTCACTATCTCACTCTCACTCAAAAAAGTCTGTATTTCGGAATATTCAGTATTTCGGAATATTTGGATATGGGATACTCAACCTGTATATTAAACATTGCGACAGAGAATATATCCATAGGCACAAGTATATGAAATGGGCGCATATGTGAATAATAAAGTAGGGTAATTTAACCTACAGAGAGAAATGTCATATGTCATAAATTAACAATTTATATAAGAGGGATTAAGGTTCAAAGGATTATGGTCAGAACAGAGTTATTGTCATAAAATAAAAGAACTATAAGGGTGGCCTGTAATTATATCCATTCTAGTTTAGATACCTATATTTAAAAATTCTGGACATTAAAAATATAAATATATATCCAAGACGTTATAATATATATTTTGAGGGTACTCAATGAATAAGAAAAAAGTAATCCTATTTAGATTTTTAATCATAGGAATGGGGCTAATTCATAGTAGTCATTTAGGCCGTTGGGGGCCAAGGTGTTAAGGGTATGGATCCAGAACATTTCCCTCCTAGCGAGCTTGTTTTCCAGATCTCCACCTCGTTCTTGCAATGTTACATGCTCGATTGGCTTGAAACTTAGATCAGATGGATTTCCCTTATGACATTCATGGAAGTGTCTTGGTACCGTGTGATTTAGTACTTTGTTTTTAATGGATCTGACATGTTCTTGGATTCTTACTCTAAATGGTCTTTTTGTCTTACCGACATACTTTAAACCACAGCTACATTCTAGGAGATAAATAACGTTAGTGGTGGAGCAGTTCATCATTTCTTTTATGGTGTAAGTTTTGGAGGAGTCCGTATTACTGAAACGTTTGGTATCCTTGTGTGTGTATTTGCAGATATAACAGTGGTTGCATTTGTAGAAGCCTCTAATTTCGGATCTCCATACTGGTTCTCTCTTTGAATTGTGTGGTTTCAGCATACTGGATGCTAAAATTTCTTTCAAGTTACAGGCTCTTCTGAAAATGACCTTAGGTTTAGCTGGGAATAAGTCCTTAAGGATGTTGTCCATTTTCAGTATGTTCCAATGTTTGCTCAAGGTGTTTTTAATGTAGTTTTCTCCTGCATTATACGTGGTGATGAAGTCAAAGTATCTAATTCCGTCGTCCTTCTTGTTTTGATAAGTGAGAAGTTTAGTCCTGTTTGTGTCCAGAGTTTTTTTGTGTGCCTTATCTATAATTTCTGCAGGATAACCTCTTTCTGTGAATCTTCTAGAATTTAGGTCCATTTGTTGTTCCAGATCGCTGTTTCTGCTAGTATTTCTTTTAATTCGGCAAAACTGAGAGTATGGAATATTCATTTTCCAGCTACTAAGATGCCCACTCTTAAAGTGTAGGTAGCTGTTTGTATCTACCTCTTTAATGTAGTTATTTGTCACTACATGTTCCAATTCTGCCGTTAGTACCAAATCAAGATACTCTATTTCCTTCTCGTTCGTTTTATAAGTGAATGAGAGGTTGTAATCGTTATATCCGATGTATTTCATGAAATCCATAAGTGTGGTAGTGTCTCCTTGCCATACAATCAGGATGTTGTCTATATATCTTTGATATAAAATTATGTTGGTTTCAAACGGATTGTTCTTGTATATGTGTCTTGTTTCCCAGCTACCCATATGTAGGTTCGCAAAGCTGGGTGCGAAAGACTGTCCCCATAGCGGTCCTGCACGTTTGAAGAAAGAAATTATCAAGGAATTTGAAATAGTTGTGTGTTAGAATGAACTCGATCAATACACATATGAAATCTCTGTGTTCAGGTTGTAAATCTTAGTCTTGAAGGAGGTATTCTCTGCATGAATGTATTCCCTTCTTATGAATGATCGTAGCGTACAATCCACATCCCCATTAAGATACTGAAAAATCTCCAACGGGACCTATCTAACTTTGTTTGGGCTGGGAATAAGCCTAGAGTCAAAATGCGACTACTCCTACGCACTTAGCTGCCTGTGTTCTTTGGCACTCACCACCTGCGCAGAGAATGTGGACTTTTCTTGAGGCGCACACACTGCATATGTACTCACCCTCAACCTTACTGTGGTGTCCGCCCCGCTCCTGCCCGAACTCTACTCTACTCTTACCAACGATTCATTTCTCTCTGTCGATATGGGATCTCTGCACTCGTTTCTATCAACTTCACTCACACAACCCTTATTTAACCCCTTTATGGAACAATGTACAATTCCCCCCAGGCAATAACTATATTGCATTCCAACATCGGACTACACACAACATTCTCTTTTTACAGGATATTGTCCCTCTTTCCTCATTTCCCTCTTTTGCAGATTTACAATCCTGCTTCTCGCTCCCCCATTCAGTTTTCTACCAGTTCTTGCAAATACAACACTTCTATCATACCTTCTCTAAAATCGCTCACCCTACCGTAGCAACTCCTCTTGAAACATGGTGTTGCGGCCCCCATTCAACAAAGGGGTTATTATCTTGCATCTATCGGGTATTACTGTCACACAATGTACCCCTAAAGAGAATCATGAATTGGCTTGGGAAAGGGATGTGAGAGAAACTTTAACCATCAAGGAATGGAATGATATTAGACAAGAAATTATCAAGAGCTCTATATCTGTTTGTATTGCTGAAAATTCTTATAAATTATATTATCGATGGTACTTGGTGCCTTCTAGACTACAAACTATCTACCCCACTTGTTCTGATGAGTGCTGGAGACTGTGTGGGCACCGAGGAACCCTTCTGCATGTTTGGTGGTCCTGTTCATTGATCCGCCAATATTGGCGACAAATCCATAAATTAATTTTGGATGTCACGAACATAGCCGTCCCCGACTCACCCCTATATTCATTACTCTCCTGTCACATTCCTGGCACCTCGCGCCAACAACTCAATCTAATTAAGCACATTTTGAACATGGCTAAATGCCAAATTGCGGCAAACTGGAAATCCACAGCTCCTCCCACTTTACCTGCCACTGTTAATGCCATATGGTTCACATATAAACTAGAACGCATTACAGCTGCACTTCATGACTAACCGGAATCTTTTATTAAAACGTGGACACCTTGGACGTTACACTTTAAAGCGGAACCACCAGTGACGACTGTTTAATCCGTTACTTATTTATACTGTAGATTGCTATCACACACAACCTCAACTGGCCGACACCTCCCCCTTTTATTGTTTCTTCCCACCCTTACCCCCTCTCTATCTTCTTCATTTCTATCTATTTTTGTTTTCTGATGTCGTAATTGTTAATTATGATTCTTCGTTGGAAGGGTTGTTATGTACCTTGCAGCTGATAAACCTACTTAACACCCCCTTTCCCATTTATCTCTTATATACTTCCTATTGTTTTTTACTGTTTGTTTGTTCTTATATAAAAATCAATAAAACTATTTAAAAAATAATAATAATAATAATTCCAGAACTTGAGTATCCTGGTATTGGACTGGATACAGTAAACCTGTCATGTGGACACTTCTAACAGATGTTTTAACTTCTCTATAGGCCCTGCTAGTTTGACAAGGTGACCCATTATTGGAAGAACCAAGGGGTCCCCTATTGATCTTAGGCCCTGCTAGCTTGACAAATACTTTAGAATCTGTTTGACGGGAGAAACAAAGGAAGTGCTATTCAGAAAAAGAAATGTGGGGAACAACAACGAGATCTCTCCATCATAAGTCTTGGAGTTCTGAAAGTTATGCTTTTTTATTTCATTTCTGAAATTATTTTGCAATTATAACCTGTATGTCAACTTATTAACTATTTTGATAATTAAGCTTTGGAAATATATTTTTTCGCATTAAAAACATTTAATCTTGCATATTCTCTGTGATTTTTCCTGAATGCCCGAGCCTGTGAGGCCAATGCTACATGCTACATGCCTGTATATATATATATATATATATATATATATATATATACAGGCATATATATATATATATATATATATAAGGGTGAAATATAAATATTTGTACTGAGAATGTATGACTCCATTAAAATCTTTTGTGGTGACAAAGTAATTGTGTATTTATCGATGAGTGACCAAGTCGTGCACTGTCATGAACCAGCTGTCCTAAATTGAGGTATCTGAGGCCGTAATCATGACAGTCCAGTTCTCTGCCTTTGGCTCAGTTTATCTATAAAACTGTAAATATGCATTATGGTAATACTAAAAATTGCCATAATTTCAGAACCAATGCAGTATCCATTATGAACTGCAATCTTGGAACTTCTCCACAGCAAGAACTAAGATTGCTTACATTATTTTTAGGGATGCGGTCAATTTACCTACAATCAAAATCCCGACGGTCAAAATACCGACAAGGTCAAAATACCGACAAGGTCAAAATACGACATGCTCAAAATACCGACATTTAAAATTCAGACAAGGTCAAAGTAATGACATTTAAAATGTTGAAAGGTTGAAAAGTCGATATGAGTTTTTCGTGATTTTTTCATTGAAACTTGTTCATACTTTACCATCCCAGTGGACCTGGAGGGGGAATATAATAGTGTGCTGAGCGCAGCAAAGCATGGTGAGCACAGTGAGCCATGCTAGGATGCGATACACTTACACAGTTTCCATGTCGACCTATATCAACATACACACAAAAATGGAAAAACTTGTGTCGACTTTTTGACCTGTCAACATTTTAAATGTCAGTATTTTGACCTTGTCAGTATTTTAAATGTCGGGATATTCACCTTGTTGGGATTTTCACCTTGTCAGTATTTTGACCGTCGGTCAATTGTTGTCGGTATTTTGACCATCGGAATTTTGATTGTAGGTATTTCATACTAAACCCTTATTTCTATAGTCTCTGAGCAAGCCCTGTTCTGGGTATCTTGTTGTGCAATTCTGAACTCTTTAATCAGAAATTCAGTGGAATAATGAGGATCTTGTCACTGACAGTCCGAACTAAATCTGAATTTGCTGTTTAAGAATTATCTAACGGCCTAAATGACCTATCCATTTGCAACAGGACGGACCTCCTCTTTCATGCAGCTACCAAGGAGTAGGCTGGAGAGCCTCCAGCTTCATCCTATTCCAAAATCAAGCCTTCTTCTCTCCTGATAATTCATGGGAACTCATGGAAGCAGGTCTTGTCTCAATCCAGAGTAATATGATGGCTCTCTACTGTGCCGGCCCAAGTTTTATGCTTGTGTCCTCTCCTAAAGGGTCAGGATGCCTGTTCCTGGGTGTGATATAAATTACCGGTGTTCGGGATGCTGGCTGTCAGAAGACTGCCTACAGCATCCCGCTGGAGAGAATCTTGATAGGGGGTAGGTAAGTATACTTACCCTCCCAAAATATCCCCCAAACCCTAACCCTCTCTTCCCTCAGCCTAACCCAAAACCCCCACAGCCTTACACTGACACTCCCCAGTGGTGCCTAAACCTAACCACAGCGGTGCAAGTGGGTGGGTATGGGTGGGTATGGCGTACCCTTAAGAATTTAGCCGTGGTTACGCCATACCCACCGCCACCAGGCCGCCGCTTCCTCCCTCCACTGCTGCATCCTGTGCCACTGCTGCTTGAGGGGAGGAGAGCGCAGCTTGCGCCTCTCCTGCCCCTCTCCTGCCCCTCAGTGTCTACCTTCAATTCGCCGCCGACCCGTGAGCCAATCAGAGCTCGTGGACCGGCAGCCAAGGCTCCTGATTGGCTGCCGGACCATGAGCTTTGATTGGCTCATGGATAAGTGCCAAATTGAAGGTAGACACCCGCACCGCCGCCAGAGACTGAGGGGCAGGATAGGCGCATGCTGTGCTCTCCTCCCCTCACACACAGGACAGCAATACAGTTAGCAGCAGGGGAAAGGAGGGCACTGTGAGGACATGTGTACCTGACATTGGGGCATCTCTGTATCTGGCACTGGGGCCATATCTGGCACTGTGGGGCATGTCTGTATCTGGTACTGGGGGCATATCTGGCACTGGGGGTATCTCTGTATCTGGCATTGTGGGCATATCTGGCACTGTGGGGGCATTTCTGTATCTGGCACTGGGGGCATATCTGGCACTGGGGGCATGTGTATCTGGCACTGGGGACATATCTGGCACTGGGGGCATCTCTGTATCTGGCACTGAGGGCATATCTGGCACTGGGGGACATGTGTATCTGGCACTGGGGGCATATCTGGCACGGGGGCATCTCTGTATCTGGCACTGGGAGCATATCTGGCACTGGGGGCATATGTGGCACTGTGGGGGCATTTATGTATCTGGCACTGGGGGGACATGTGTATCTGGCACTGGGGGTATTTCTGTATCTGGCACTGGGGGCATATCTGGCACTGGGGGCATATCTGTATCTGGCACTGGGGGCATATCTGGCACTGGGGGGGCATTTCTGTATCTGGCACTGGAGGGACATGTGTATCTGGCACTGGGGGCATTTCTGTATCTGGCACTGAGGCACATATGGCACTGGGGGCATCTCTGTATCTGGCACTGGGGGCATATCTGGCACTGGGGGGCATTTCTGTATCTGGCACTGGGGGGCAATGTATATCTGACACAGTGGTGGCATTTGTGTATCTGGCACTGTGAGGCAATGTATATCTGGCACTCTGGGGGAATTTGTGTATCTGGCACTGTGGGGCAATGTGTATCTGGCACTGTGGGGCAATGTGTATCTGGCACTGTGAGGCAATGTATATCTGGCACTCTGGGGGCAGTTGTGTATCTGGCACTGTGGGGCAATGTGTATCTGGCACTGTGGGGCATTGTGTATCTGGCACTGTGAGGCAATGTATATCTGCCACTGTGGTGCAATGTATATCTGGCAGTTTTTAGCAGCCGTGCAAACGCTATGCCACCGCCCACTGTGAGTGTATTTTAGCTTAGCAGAAGTGCGAACGAAAGGATTGCAGAGCGCCAGCAAAAAAAAATTGTGCAGTTTCAGAGTAGCTCAAAACCTACTCAGCGCTTGCGATCACTTCAGACCATTCAGTTCCAGAATTGATGTCACAAACCCACCTTGCGTTTTCCCAGGCACTCCTGCGTTTTTTTCGAACACTCCCTGAAAAGGTCAGTTGCCACCCAGAAACGCCCACTTCATATCAATCACTCTGCGGCAGCGAGTGCGACTGAAATGCATCGCTAGACCCTGTGTGAAAATACATTGTTTGTTGTACCCGTACGTCACGCATGCGCAGAACTGCCATTTTTTAGCCTGATCGCTGCGCTGCGAACAAATGCAGCAAGTGAGCAACTCAGAATGACCCCCTAAGTCACAGTTGTATTTGCAACATTACCTCTCAGTCAGGACCTGAGTGAGGCATGAAGAGAAACATGCAGGTTGAACTGTCGCAGTAAGTCCTTTCTAATTTCCCAATGTGTTGCCTCTCCCACTGATGTGGGAAAGAGGTGGTACAGTAGTTTAAAAACACAGTCAAAATAAACAAATGTATACTGTGTAATGAGTAGTTTGTTAAGCGGGTTCTGTCTAAATTAAGCTGATAATTAAGGTGTGCAATAATAGTGATAGTATTATTGCACAAATCGGGGGTAATTCCAAGTTGATCGCAGCAGGAAATTTTTTAGCAGTTGGGCAAAACCATGTGCACTGCAGGTGGGGCAGATATAACATGTGCAGAGAGAGATAGATTTGGGTGGGGTGTGTTCAATCTGCAATCTAATTTCCAGTGTAAAAATAAAGCAGCCAGTATTTACCCTGCACAAAAACAAAATAACCCACCCAAATCTAACTGTCTCTGCACATGTTATATCTGCCTCCCCTGCAGTGCACATGGGCCCTCATTCCGAGTTGATCGCTCGCAAGGCGAATTTAGCAGAGTTGCTCAGGCTAAGCCTACGCCTACTGGGAGTGTATCTTAGCTTCTTAAAATTGCGACCGATGTATTCGCAATATTGCGATTACAAACTACTTAGCAGTTTCAGAGTAGCTTCAGACTTACTCGGCATCTGCGATCAGTTCAGTGCTTGTCGTTCCTGGTTTGACGTCATAAACACACCCAGCGTTCGCCCAGACACTCCCCCGTTTCTCCGGCCACTCCTGCGTTTTTTCCGGAAACGGTAGCGTTTTTATCCACACGCCCCGAAAACGCCGTGTTTCCGCCCAGTAACACCCATTTCCTGTCAATCACACTACGATCGCCGGAGCGAAGAAAAAGCCGTGAGTAAAAATACTATCTTCATTGTAAAATTACTTGGCGCAGTCGCAGTGCGATTATTGCGCATGCGTACTAAGCGGAATTTCACTGCGATGCGATGAAAATTACCGAGCGAACGACTCGGAATGAGGGCCATGGTTTTGCCCAACTGCTAAAAATTTTCCTGCTGCGATCAACTTGGAATTACCCCCATCATCAGCTTAATTTAGCTTGCATTTAGTGATATTCCTAAATATATCATGTAGTGGGCCCTGTCATAATTTCTGTATGGGGCCCTATCTTGTCAAAGAAACATGAAATAAAGTAAAAATGCATACAAAAGAATACATCACATTTCTGTTGATTTTCTGTAGCCTTTTAGTTTAGAGAGCAAAGAGCTAAAGCAGTAGTTGTGTAGTGTTTGCCTGTTTCAGAGTGTATCTGAACAACACCAAGTTGATTTGTGATATCATCAGATTTTTTTCTTTACTTTAATTATGTATACAATAACAATTAAGAACATTTTGACGTTATGCATTTTCTCATACTGTATATCACCATCTAGTGGCTCTTATACAAATTGCAAGTTTGTTGCTTGAATATATTTAAACCAGAGATGTTATTCATAATTTGTTCTACCATGAACAGAATATATGTTACCATAAAGCATGTCAGAAAAATAAGTTACTGTAGCAAAATGTGAAGGCCTGATCTATAATATGTTTGTATACATGTTTTCCACAGCATTGTTGTATCTACAATATAAAGTGCTATAAACTATAAGTGGATGCAGCTTGGTTGCATTTTTATTCCATCAGTTTTACAAGATTCATTAATCTCTATGAGAATGTGAAGTTGTAGAAGGTTTGTCCTGGGTTTTGCAGGTCTTCATAAAGGAGAAAAAAATATTTTCCCTTAAGTCCATGTTTATTCGGGATGTGAATGGACAAATATTCTCTGGAAAGCACTGCGGAATATGTGTGCGCTATATAAATAACTGGTAATAACAATAAAAAATAATGGTGCTCTACACACAAAAGAGATGCTTAGAACTTTCATTCACAGGTGACAAGAAAAATAATAATCTTAAAGGCTAAAAAGATTAAAACTTTTGTCAACTTTATTGTCATAATAATTGAAATTCACAAGGTATTATTATTATTATTATTATACTTATTCATATTAACACTAGAAACAAGAAATATGAATAACCTTCTACTTCCCTCTGCTATGATACTCATTCTAACCAGCACAGGATGAGAGTACTATTCAGACATGTACATCTATTAGTCTAAAAAGTGATAATGTGTGACATACTGTATATACAATATTCAAGGGTCACAACTTAACAAACACACTGTGGATGGAGGTTTTGTGTCTGTGGTTAAGATTCAAACATAGGCCCTTATTCAGGCTTGTTAGCAAACCAAATAAGCAAGCAACTGGGCAAGCCATGCTGCACTGCATGTGGGGCAGATGTAACATGTGCAGAGAGAGTTAGATTTCGGTGGGTGTGTTCAAAATGAAAACTAAATGACAGTGTAAAAATCAAGCAGCCAGTATTTACCATGCACAGAAACAATATAACCCACCCAAATCTAACTCTCTCTGCACATGTTACATCTGCTCCAACTGCAGTGCTACATTGTTTTGTCCAGTTGCTTGCTTCTTTGGTTTGCTAACAAACCTGAATAACCCCGATAATCATTTATCCTTAAATTCCCGTGTTATGGCTTGATGGGACTTACACTTATGTATACGCCTACTCCAATTTCTCCCCCAAGGAATAGTTCTTATGTGTAGGATTCCTCAGAAAGGGACAGAGTAAAAAGAAGGGGGGTGGGGGGGGTGCAATGGTTTGTATGTTTTAAGATTAGATGGAATATCCCCAAAGTGTTTAAAAAATCTTCATATAATAGGATACAGTATCCATGGCTATGTTCTTCCCCTTTGTATATAAGGTGGATCGTACTGTACTCACACTAGATGATAGAAACTTCCACCAGTAACGGTTTCTTTATCATGATTCCTTAGTCCTTAATAGTGGTGCCAGAAACATGAAATAAACACCCTTGCAGATGATGTTAAGCATCACAGTAAAACATGTAGAGATGTACTCATAAAGGTATTTTTTGGATTTCTCACTTTGGTCCTGATCATGTTCCTTTTCTCATACCCTGTGAGTGGTCAGGTGATATGTACAGTATATGTAGATATATGAAGGATTGGGTCATAAGCAGTTTTAATGTACCACAAATAGCAGAAAATATAAAAATTATAAATATATATATAAAAAAATAAAATAAATATATATATAAAGGACCTTGATCAAAAAAGGAGAAGATGGAAATGTAACCTGGAATGGGATGGTACGATGGATTATCTGGACTGTCATATTGCAGATGATAAGTCTCCCGTAAGATCAGTGCTCCTTAGTCCATTCATCAACATGTTTCCACGTCCTGTCTTTGTCGAGGTGTACCATCCTCGGCTAGGGATCTCTCTTATATACCTTAGTAGGGTAACTCTCTCCTCTTTGAAAGATGGGGTAAACAATATATGACAACTTTATCTTTTTTTTTTTTTATATATATAATAGTTTTATTACATTTTCTCAATATTGCCTCGGTAATATACAGCAAACAAAATACAATCAAACATGAATTTAAGGAGGTTTAGAGAAACAAAAGAAAAAAATAGGAGGGGGGGAGGAGACATAAAAAAACAAAAAAACAAATGGGGGGGTATTGCCAGACTCGGACAGTAATATTAAAATAAAAGACTAGTAAAGTCTCCTCACAGTCACGGAGTCAAAAAATACAGAGATAAATTGACATATAAACCTAAGTAATAACATTAACATTACCGCATGGGCTTCCTGCTGGGGAATCCAGAAAAGTAAAGTCCAAGGGTGCACTGTAAATAACGGGATGACCCATACGCTCACGGAACTCGCCCCACTTAAACCACTTCATGTGACTAGAAGAGGCAGTTAAGGAATATGGCGTTTCTGCAGTTTCAAATAGATAGTGTCTGTGTACTTTGTCTAAAATAGTATTAGGTGTAGGAAGTAAAGGGGATTTCCACAGTTGGGCTATGGAGGCCTTGGTGGCAATTAAAAAATGTCCCATAAGGTATCTATCCCCCTGGGAAAGTGGGCCCGGATAAAAGTGGAACAAAGCTGTAAAAGGGTCCGCAGGAATATCGGATCCCAATACTTCACTAATCATACAAAATATTTCCTTCCAGAGCGGCTGTACAACAGGGCAAGCCCAAAAAATATGATAGATATCTCCAATCGAGGCGCAATTCCTCCAACAAAACTGGGAAATGGAAGGCCAGATTTTATGCAGCCGCTCCGGGGTGAAATAGGCCCTATGGAGAAGTTTAAAAAACATCTCCGAGTGGTGAACACATTGGGAAACCTTAAAGCAAGTACGGAAAACAGAATCCCAGTCTTCGGCGGTCAAAGTTTGAGGGAGATCCCTCTCCCATTTAACCAAAGAGGACAGCTTTCCAGAGGCCCGTCCCGACAATAGAAACTGATACCACCAGGAGATATTGCCTCTCTGAGCTGATGATTTAAATTTAGATAGTAATAGGGGAGGGAAGGCTAGGTTGGCTAGAGGAAATGAAATATAACTCTGAATCCAATGTCGTAGCTGGAGGTACTTATAAAAATCCCTAGGCGAAATATTGGCTGTATTCTGGAGGTGAGAAAAAGGGACCAGACCCTCTAATCGGAGTACATCGTTCAGTGAGGACACCCCCAGTTCAGCCCATGTGTCTAGGTTTAGGGAAGGAATCAAGGCAGCTATGGCAGACAGGGATAATTCTAAGGAAGGTAGGGTAATCTCTGCTTGAGAGGATACAAATTTACGCCAAAACTGAAGAGTTGTGGCAATCGCTTTACAGGTGTGGGTCTGGCGAGGAGTTACCGTAGCAGGTAACCACAGGAGATCGGGGAGGCTAAAAGGAGACACCATGGAGCTCTCAATAACAGCCCACTGTTTAGGGGATCCGGTGAGGAACCAGTCTTTAACTTGACTCAGTATACAGGCCGATTGATAAGCCTCAAGATCCGGGAAGGCGGCACCTCCCCTAAGTTTCGGAAGGGAAAGGGTTTGTCTAGCAATTTTAGGCTTAGAGCCCTTCCAAATATAATTAATTAGAATTTGATTAAACTTGTGTAGTAATGGCCTTGGGAGAAGTCTCGGGATAGCTCTATAAAGATACATTAACTTTGGCAGTAACACCATTTTAGTGGCTGCTATACGGCCCAACCAGGATACTTCGTGTAGCATCCAATCTTTGGTCAGGGACTCGAAGGCCTGCAATAACGGCTTATAGTTGCAGTCGATCAAATCACGTTCTCTGGCCAGGTTAATTCCTAAATATTTGAGAGATTTGGACTGCCAAGCATATTTACAGTTACCTTGTAATTCCTGTAATAAGTCCGCGGGAATATGGAGAGGAAGGGCCTGAGTTTTAGAGGTATTCAATTTATAGTATGAGACCTCGGAGAACCGCCCCAAAACTTGGTGCAGTGTGGGAAGAGAGATCTCAGGTCTCGTCAAACATAAGAGAATGTCATCCGCAAAGAGATTTATTTTATGTGAGATATCACCAATGATGGGACCATGAATGCCCGCTGCCAACCTGATTTTTTTCTGCCAAGGGCTCAATTGCTAAAGCAAATATAAGAGGAGACAATGGACATCCCTATCTTGTACCATTGGTGATATTGAAGCTAGTACAAAGGCAGCTGTTCACAAAAACCATAGCCGAAGGGGAGGAATACAAAGCGAGAATAGAGTCCAATATACCACCCCCAAATCCAAAGCGACGCAACACAGTCTGCACAAAACCCCAATGAAGTCTGTCAAATGCTTTTTCGGCATCTAAAGAAAGAATTAGGAGATGGGTCCCGAGGGAATCACAGTAGTCCATAATGTCTAGGACCCGACGGGTATTGTCTGGAGCCTGCCTGCCTAGAATGAACCCTACCTGATCCGACCGAACAAGGAGGGGCAAAAAGGGGCAAACACGATTAGTGATCATTTTCGCATAAATCTTGACATCCGTGTTTAACAAGGCTATAGGCCTGTAGTTTTGCACCGAAGAAGGGGACTTCCCAGGTTTGGGGATGGTCACGATTCGCGCATCAAGCATTTCCTTCGGAAAATGCCCCACCGACGTGGCTTCGCCAAACACAGATCCAAGGACCGGGGCCAGATCAACTTTAAAAGATTTGTAAAAGTTAGCAGGAAATCCATCCGGGCCAGGGGCTTTATCAGATGGAAGCGAGTCAATGGTCGCCACTATTTCATCTATAGTCCAGGGGGAGCTCAGGGACAGGCAGGCTGCAGGGTCCAAGAAAGGAAGGGACAAGGATTGCAAGAAAGCATCAATATCCGCTTGAGAAGGTTGTGGGGTAGTCAGATCGTCCCGAAGGTTATAGAGGTTGGAATAATATTCCGCAAACGCGTCAGCAATTTGATATGAGTCAGATAACTTAGCACCTTCAGAATTAAAAACATGGTGCACACGATCCCTCGCTTTCCGTCCCCTCAATTTACTTGCTAATAAACGACTGGCCTTACTGCCAAAGGCATAGAACCTCTGATTAAGTCGTGCTATGGTACGGTGTACTTCACATAATGAAAAAGAATTCACTTTTTCACGAGCCAAGAGAAGTCGTCTATAAAGAGTTTTGTCAGTCGGATTCGCTTTGTGAGCCCTCTCCAGATTCAGAGCCTCCAGTTCAGCTTGTTCATAGGTCCGTTTATTGTCACTTTTCAGTTTGGCAGCAATTTGGATAGCCGACCCTCTAATGACTGCTTTAAGAGAACACCAATGATTAAATATCGTGGTGTCGTTGGGGGTCGTTGTCGCTAAGATAGTGGGACCCGGACTGCTGAATAGCCTGCTGGGCCTCCGGATGGGAGAGGGCACCAAATCCTTATCTCCACGGTCCAGGGGTGACCCTCCTGCCTCCAATATCCCACACTAACAACAAGTGGGAGTGGTCTGACCATGTCATAGGTAAGATGCCACATTTGCTGATCGAGGGTAACGTCCATCTATCGGAAAAGGCCAGATCTATCCGAGAATATGATCGATGGACATGGGAGTAGAACGAGTAATCTCTCACCGTAGGGTGTTGAGATCTCCATGTCATAAAGGTCATATTCCGCAATCAGTCTACTAAATCCTTTAGTAAAATCCTGGGGTTTGGGACTGCGTAACACGGTCGTCCTGGACCTGTCCATAATCGGATCAAGAACCATATTAAAATCTCCCAGGACCAAGAGCGCACCAGTAACATGAGCCTATAATACTCAAAAAAAACTTTTACAAAAGGGTATTTGTCTAGTATTAGGAGCATAGCAGGACACGAAGGTGACATCAACATTATCCAGCTTCCCTACCAAAATCAGGTATCTCCCCTCGGGATCAGAGTATTAAGCTGAGACACTAAACGAACAATGCTGGGAAATCAAGATAGCTACTCCCGCTTTCTTTTCCGGACCATTAGCCGTATAACAATGAGGGAATTTAGTGTTCCGAAACAGAGGAGGTGCCGCCCCCTTGAAGTGGGTCTCTTGGACCGCAACTACATGTGCTTTAATTCTGTGGAAATAGGTCAGGGCAAGCTTCCTCTTCTGAGGCTAGTTCAAGCCCTTAATGTTTGTTTATTTATTTATTTATTAACAGTTTCTTATATAGCGCAGCATATTCCGTTGCGCTTTACAATTAGAACAACAGTAATAGAACAAAACTGGGTAAAAACAGACAGACATAGAGGTAGGAAGGCCCTGCTCGCAAGCTTACAATCTATAGGGAAATAGGCATAGATACACAAGGATAGATGCTACCTACAGTATTGCATAATGGTCCACCAGATTGCTAGGTTCTTAATGGGTTGTATGATGATACCCCACAAAGTTGGCCAAGTGTCAGGATGGTGTGAGACCAAAGAAAGACAGGATATGTGATGTTATGAATACTCTACAGAGGATGTAATTAGATAGGGAAGCACTGAAGGTTATGTGGGTGGGTCTGGAATTTGATAGGCTTGTCTGAAGAGGTGAGTTTTCAGGGAACATTTAAAGGTTTGGAGACTAGAGGCGAGTCTTACTGTGCATGGGAGGGCATTCCACAGAGTGGGTGAAGCCCGGATAAAGTCCTGTAATTTTGAGTGTGAACAAGTGATGCATGTGGATGAGAGACGTAGATCTTGTGCAGAGCGGAGAGGTCGGGTAGGGAGATATTTTGAGATGAGTGAAGAGATGTATGTTGGTGCAGTTTGGTTAATAGCCTTGTATGTGAGTAAAAGTATTTTATATTTAATATGGTAGAATACCGGTAACCAATGGAGGGACTGACAGAGCGGATCTGCAGACGATGAACGTCTGGCAAGGAAGATTAGCCTCGCAGCTGCATTCAAAATGGATTGTAGTGGTGAGAGCCTACATTTGGGAAGACCGGTCAGGAGACTATTACAATAATCAATGCAGGAGATAATGAGAGCATGGATTAGAGTTTTTGCTGTGTCTTGTGTAAGATATGGTCGTATTTTGGATATGTTTCTTAGATGTATGTAACATGATCTTGAGACAGATTGAATGTGGGTAACAAAGGACAGTTCAGAGTCAAGAATGACACCTAGGCAGCGAGCTTGTGGGGTAGGGGTGATTGCCGAGTTCTCAACAGTGATAGAGATATCAGGTTGGAAACTACTATTGGCCGGTGGAAATATAATTAATTCTGTTTTGGAAATAATAAGTTTGAGGTGGCGAGAGGTCATCCAAGATGAAATGGCAGAAAGGCATTCAGTGACACGGCCCAATACAGATGGTGACAAATCAGGGGAGGATAGGTAGATTTCAGTATCATCCGCATACTGATGGTACTGAAATCCGAAAGAGTTGATTAGTTTGCCATGAGATGTGGTATAGATAGAGAAAAGCAGAGGACCTAGGACTGAGCCTTGCGGTACTCCAACTGAGAGAGGTAGCGAAGGAGAGGTGGAATCAGAGAAACGAACACTGAAGGAGCGATTAGATAGGTAGGATGCGAACCAAGAAAGGGCTGTGTCCTGAATACCTAGGGATTGTAGTGTTTGTATGAGAAGAGAGTGGTCAACAGTGTCAAAAGCAGCAGAGAGATCAAGGAGAATAAGTAGAGAGTAATGTCCTTTAGATTTAGCAGTGACCAAATCATTCACTACCTTAGTCAGTGCTGTCTCTGTGGAGTGTTGGGCACGAAATCCTGACTGAAGTGGGTCCAGTAGGCTGTGTGAGTTAAGAAAGTGTGTGAGGCAAGTGTAGGCAAGTCTCTCAAGTAGTTTGGAGGGGCATGGGAGCTGAGAGATGGGACGGTAGTTAGAGAGAGAGTTCGGGTCAGAGTTTTGTTTTTTCAGAATGGGAGTAATCACTGCATGCTTGTATAGAGAAGGAAAGATACCAGTAGACAGGGAGAGATTACAGATTTCCGTTAAGGTTGGGATGAGCACAGTAGACAGAGCTTTACTAATTTGTTAAGGGAAACTACATTCAACATTGTAAGGAGGAGTGGGGTTGCGATACATGACCAACATACTAAGCAATGTGAATGGAGACAAAGGCTGGCAATAGGACAAAAGAACAAAAAGGGTAAAATACAGACAAACATATAATGAAAAAAAATACAACTGAACTGACCCCACCAGGGGCCAAAACAGGCACCATACCATGGCCGCCTGGAGAATAAACAAGGGGGTTAGTGGCAAAAACCCCATCATCCTGAAATATAGAACTGAAGGCATCCATTGGTGTCCCTCCGCGCTTCCCGAAGCAGAGACAAAAAGCAGTCAGCCACATCGGAAAGGCAACTATAAGCCAATAGGCGTCATACAAATGCACGGAGGGTCATCAAGTCAGAACACCCAAACATAGCAAATAACTGTTTTAACAATATATAGAGTCGTAACAGGAGAAGGAACATCACTCAAAAAGAAAATCTCCATTGCCGCTCAAGTTAAAATGAACCAAAGAAACATTAAATGAAGAACTGCACAGAGGAGATAAGAGAGACTAAGAGAAACCGTAGTGCAGTAATCAGCCCGATCCTGCCTTGGACCAGTCGTGGTGGAGACAACGAGCTGGAGAGTCACGGTCTGGGGAGCTGACTAAGTTCCATCTCTCCAACATTTTCATGCCATCCGGCACGTTAGTGAGAACAATCGTGGAGCTGTCCCTTGATATCAGCAATTTAGTGGGGAATCGCCACCGGTAAGGGATGTTGGCTCTCCTGAGAACGCTGGTGATAGGCTGAAAAGAACGACCATTCAGTAACGTATCCCTGTAAAAGTCACCAAACAGTTGAAGGGAGCCCACCACCCCTGCTGTATCCGAAGACGGCCGAGCTGCCTTCAATAACGCCTCCTTGACATGATAGAAATGAATCCGCATTAGAACATCCCGGGGGACATCCGCTGGTGCATTCCTAGCCTTGGGGAGGCGGTGTATACGATCAATCAAAAGATCACTTGAAGTAAATGATGGGGCCAGTTTCCGGAATAACGCAGTAGTGTAATCATGTAGAGAACTATTTGATACAGTCTCCGTGACACCTCTCAATTTCAAGTTATTCCTTCTGGATCTATCCTCCATTTCCGTAACCTTATCCCGTAGAAGAGAGACCTCCATTTCCAATTGGTCACCACCATGGAACGTATAGGATTTCCTACAGAAATGGAGATAATCCATTCTGAAATGTGTATTCCAGAAGGTGGTTTATGGACTAATGGGATGTTGAGAACGCAAGGTGATGGGGGACCAGAAAGAGGCTGCACACATAGGCCTATCGATCTTCCACTCTCATGCGTCATATTAATGTGTGAGTAAATATCACGTAGATATTCACTGTAAAAAAGTGTTGTTTTCATTTGTCCTAAAGGTATTGCAAATTGCAAACAGCTGAATATTAATCTAACTGTAAACTAAAATAATACCAGGGTCTATAACAACGGTTTTAAACCAGTGAACAAAAACGTGTTACGCTGTGGCTGATACCTTGGAGATAACACCGGAGAAGTTTTCCCTAGCTTTTACTTCTCGTGTCTGTGACAGCTCCACAGGTGGGCAGTCAAGATACAGTAAATAAGCCTGCCAGCTATTGCTGGATCGAGGTATGAGTACTGCTGGGGTGTGGTTGGGGGGGAATGGGGAGCAGATCCAGGTCAAGATCTTAAACTCTCCTCAGTGCCTTCTTCCGGTAAGAAGAAGTAACTGTTGGAGAATACTGTTCTGTGTTGCCACTCCCTACATTTTAGTAATTTTGTTTCTTATGAATTATTATTATTATTATTTTTATTTTTTTATTATTTTTTTATAAATTTCTTTATTAGACAGCCATAGAGTCATAACATAAGTTATCAGGGTCGAGTTACAAGAATATTCAACAGTGACCCGAACAATCAAATACAATAAGAATAAAAGTAGAGTAAATTGAGGCTGTACAGGGTTTTTGTTGTTTTTTTTGTAGAAAGAGAGAAGGAGAAACGAAAACATTTCACTTAGAGTAATTTCTACTCAGCTGTCTGACTCAATATTAGGGGATATAATTCACCAGGGTGTAACCCCATCTCCAACGTCAGATAAGATACATAAAATGCACACTAAACATCACAGCTGTTAGGAAGAAAGGGAGACAGGAAAGGAAAGGATAGAGATGGAAAATAAAGAGAAAGAAATATTGCAGAGATACTATAAACAAATAGTGTATAAATTGTCAGGGGGGGGGGTGGATGGAGTGGGGGGTTAGTCAGAAGCGCAGTCTGGATTAGGATGTGAAGTCCTGGTTTTGGGGTGAACATTGCCGTGTGTAGTATAACTTTTCTGGAGGGTCTATAGTATAAGTGGGGTCCACTCAGTAATTCTATCTTTAAGGGATTTGAGATCAACTTATAGTTCCCGCTATCCTGTTAGTCCAATACCATGTTGTGTCTCGGAATACCCTCCAAATGCATTCACGTCTGTCTAAGGGTAGACTCTCAATATATGTTCCCCATTTTTTATGAAAAAGTATAACTCCATTTTCAATTTGGAAGGTAGCTATTTTTCTCTCACTAAATAGTACATCCAATAAAGCGGACTCCCATTCACCTACTGATGGGGCAGTTTTATATATCCAGTGCCTCAGTATCACTTGTTTTGCTACCGTGACCATCACTGTCAGTAGAGGGATCATCGGGGTAAGATCTAACTGTGACAACCAGGGTGTAAAGTCAGCATACAGCAGTGGAGCCACCAGGGCAGGGAGATTTACTTTGAGTAGTCGGGATAAGTATTGGAGAATCTTACACCAGAAACGTTTGATTTTCCCACATGACCAAAGATTGTGTGTCAGGGAAGCTCCACTTATTCCGCATTTAGGGCAATTGCCCGACTCATCCGGGCGGAAGTGCTGTCTTTGGGAGGGGGATATATACATCCTGTTTACTACCCTTAGGTGTATTTCTTGTAATTTAGCGAACTTTAAGGCCTTGAGAACTCGGTCGATGTTCATGGAGGTCTCACCCATGTCAGGTGCCCCTGGGAGTTCCCGTCGCCAGGAATCAGAGAGAGGGGACCAAGAGGGGGCTGACACTTCAACCAGGTCATTGTAAAGATATCGGATTTTGAAGGGGTTTTGTCTGCAGAATAGGAGGGTGTCGAGGACTGTTCGGGTAGAGGTCATTTTACCTAAGGGGTCATTAAGAGAGTTGATATAATGGTGAGTTTGGAGAAACATGAAAAAGTTAGAGTGGGGTAAAGAGAATTTGTCTCGCAATTGCGAAAAGGAGAGCATCTGTCCACCAGGGTCAAAAACATCTCTAATAGTGTGTATCCCCTTACATTTCCATGCGTAGAAGTGACGGTTGTCTAATGAGGAGGGGAAGTTGGGGTTTCCCCATAAGGGCATGTATGGTGACTCATATGGTTCAGTACCAAATAGTTTATGGATGGAGGTCCAGGCCCTATAAGTGTCCCAAAACAAGATATTAGTCTTAGCTTCCTGAGGTAGTTTGGCCTTTGTTGTGTGAAGCAATGCTGCGGGTGAGTAAGGAGAGAATAATGCCTCTTCTAATTCCAGATTCGTGAATGTGTCTGATTGTAGAAGCCAATCTGAGGCAAACTTAAATAGTGCTGATCTAGCAAACATCATTATATTGGGCATACTCAGTCCGCCTTTTCGTTTATTAATATAAGTTCGGGCTTTGGGCATGCGTGGTTTTGAGTTTTTCCAAATAAATTTTGAGAAAATTTGCGAACAGAGTATGGTGTCTTGCTTATTGATCGTGACGGGTAGCATCTGAAGTAGGTAGGCTAATTTTGGGAAGATAATAGCCTTTATCACTACTATTCTCCCCAACAGAGAAAGTTTGAGGTCTTTCCAAGAATCTAACCGTGTTTTGATTTGTTGGATAATAGGTGTGTAATTGAATAGATATAATTGGGAGAGTACCGAGGGAATATAGATACCTAAGTATTTAAGTTTAGTGGGGGTCAGCGTGAATTGGGAAGAGAAGTCAGAATAAAGAAGAGGGTCCGTTATGTTAGTCAAAGGGAGTAGTTCGGATTTATGCGTATTTATGCGGTAGCCAGCGAAGGTACTAAAGCGGTGTATGGTGTCAAAAATGGCGGGTATCGAAGTGCGTGGGTTGGAAACAAATAAGATCATATCATCCGCAAATAGTCCAAGTTTAACTTCCCTTTTCCCCACTGATATTCCTGAGAAGGTTGGTAAGTGTCTCAGTGTTACCGCCAGGGGTTCTAATGCTGCTGCGAATAGTAAAGGGGACAAAGGACATCCCTGTCTGGTCCCCCTATGAATCGTTAGGGGCTGAGATAAATATCGATTTGTGAAAACTTGTGTAGATGCATTGTGGTAAATGGTTTGTATAATGGCCACAAACTGGTCTGAGAATCCAAAGCGTCGGAGTGTCTCAAATAGGTGATCCCACGTCACCAAGTCGAATGCCTTTTCCGCATCTAATGATAATAGGAAGGCAGGGTCACCCGTTTTAACCTCCTTCAGGGATTGTAAAACTGTTAGAACTTTACGAATATTGGTCACCGAGTGTCTGCCTGAGATAAAACCGGTTTGATCACTGTGGAGTATGTCAGGCAGGATAAATTTTAGTCGGTCTGCTAATAGCTTAGTAAATAATTTGTAATCTACATTAAGTAAGGAGATAGGGCGATAGGAAGATGGGAGGAGTGGGTCTTTGTCAGGTTTGGGTATCACTCGGATCAGAACTGAGTTAAAATAATGTGGGATAGTAAGGCTGGAAAATATGGAATTGAAAAATGCTGTTAAAGGATCTACTATTTTAGGTGAGAGTATTTTAAAGAATTCCCCGGACAAACCGTCGGGGCCTGGTGTCTTCAGTGTCTTAAGGGCTTTAATAGCCTCCGTCACTTCATTGACAGTAACAGGGGCCGTAAGGGATTCTGATTGTTCTGGGGAAATCTGGGGTAACTGTAGTGTGTCCCAAAAAGATGTTTTGGTAGGTTGGTCGATACTACTATGAGAGTATAGATCGCTAAAGAAGAAGTAGAAGATGTCAGTGACCGCCTTCCCTTCGGTCTGTATTGCTGAGGTCGAATCTCTCAATGCTGTCACATATTGGGGCCCTTTGTCAGTTTTAAGTAAGTTAGAAAGCATTCTGCTCGGTTTATCTCCATATTGAAAGAGTTTGTGTTTACCTGCTATAAGGAATCTATTATCCATATGTGTCAGAGTATGGTCAAATTGGGTCTTAGCGTCTCTATATTTCTGTTTGTTAGCTATCGTAGGTGAGGATTTAAAGGTCTGGAATGAGGAAGTGAGTGCAGATTGTGTCGCTCTATATGTGGCATCTTGGTCTCGTTTATATTTTGTCATGTACGCAATTATATCTCCTCTTAGAACCGCTTTAGCAGTCTGCCAAAATAAGGCAGGATCAGATATATGGTCAGAGTTATTGAGGACATAAGAGTCCCAGGAGTTCACCAACATAGTTTTAAAGTCTGGGGAGGCGGCCATCTTAGCAGGGAATCTCCATTGTGAGTTAGAACCCAGAGTGAGTCTACCTTGTAGCACTAGTGAGATAGGGGCATGGTCTTAGACGGTTATAGGGTTAATAGCTGTCTCAGTGATCCTGGGTGACAGATCAGTGGAGACAAGTAAGTAATCTATACGTGAGAAGGAATTATGGGTTGAAGAATAGTAAGTATATTCCAGTTCTACAGGGTTATGAAGGCGCCATATATCTATCAGTCCCAACTGTGTGGAAATGTATTCAAGGTTGATTTTGGGTAATCGGGTTCTCTGAGACGAGGCACCTTTCCTATCCAATATCAAGGAGGATACCATATTCATATCTCCTCCAACGATAAGAGAGGTATGTGAATATGGGCGAAGAATATTCGTTATCTCCAGGTAAAATGATTTGTCGTAGACAGCCGGGGCATAAATATTGCATAATGTTAGTCTGGTGCCCTCCAAGGTGATATCTAATACTATATATCTTCCCTGAGGGTCGATAATCTGATGGTGTATGTCAAATGACACTCCTTTACGGATAAGAATAACGACCCCCCTTGCTTTAGATGAAAATGAAGAGGACGCCACAACCTCTTGTCTAAGCATAGTAAGTTTAGCATGTTCAGGAGGGGTCAAATGTGTCTCCTGGAGCATGGAGATGTCAGCTTTTGTCTTATTTAAATAGGTAATGATGCGTCTCCGTTTAATAGGAGAGTTAATACCCCTAACATTCCATGATATTATATTAAGTTGTGACATCTATTACATCATCGGGAGAATATAGAAGTATAGTAAGAGGTCTTATGGTAGGAAATATCGTTATACAAGTAATCCAGAATATCTTAAAGATACACATCCTCCACCCCCACCAGTTAAGTATCTGCAAACAAGTGGTATCATAGAGGAAAGTAAAGGAATCCAGGGAGAAGAAAGAGAGGTAAAGATAAAAATAAAGAGAAAAATAACATATACGAACGTCTACGTCAGTAGACATCAGTGGCAGCTTTCAACATGAAGCCACCGCAATGTAGAACTATAGTATAACATAATAACCAACAGGTATTCTGAAGATAATAAACTCAAGGGATCGTCCCTATGACCCGAATAGAAAAGTAAGTGCCTTTCTAGTTGGTCATAATAGGAGCGGAACCCAAATTACCTTCTGATAAAGCAGAACAATTAACCATATCAACTAGTATAGGGACTTGAATCGAGTCCCAGAATCAGGTTTCAGACATTATCGACTGTCTTGCTTGGAGAAGATGGTGTTGAGGCCGGGGGTGACCGTGTGGATCTGCTCAGTTCCGTCATAAAATCTTTAGCCGAATCCACCGATGTGAAATCTTTCGGGCCTTGTGGGGTGAAAACGCGCAGCGGCGCGGGGTAAAGAAGAGCAAATCGGATACCATTTTTCACAAGATGAGAGCATATTGGAGACATTTCTCTTCTAGCTCTAGAGACTTCAGCGGAGTAGTCCTGAAAAAGGAACAGCCATTGGCCATCCCACTGGAGTGAACCTTTGCTTCGGGCCGCAGACCATATCAGTTCTTTGTGTCTGAAATTTAAGCATTTGAAGATTACTGGACGGGGTCTAGATTGGTTAGAGTCCTGTGGGGGGCCCAGTCTATGGGCTCGTTCAATTTCCAGCGACGAGAGTTCCTCGGGGATACCTAAGAGGTCTGGTAAGTCGGAGAGGAGGAATTTCAGAAGGTCTGGTCCCTTCAGTGATTCCTTGAGACCCACAATTCTCAGGTTGTTACGTCTCGAACGATTTTCTAGGTCGTCCATCTTCATCATCATATGTTGACGTGTAGTTGTTAGAGATACTACTTGTTCTTTAAGGTCTTCAATTTCTTTGAAGTTAACTCCAATCCTGTTCTCGTTTACCGAAATTCTTCGGGACATAGAGCCGAGCTCTGATTTCAGGTCTGATACTGCAGACATAAATTTATCTGCTTGAGTTTGTAACAAGGGTTCCACAGTCTCTTTAATTGCCTTGACTATGTCCGAATAGGAGGGAGGAGCGGGGGGAGCCTTTGGTGCCATGGCAGGCAATGAATCAACTGTATTATCTGGGCCGATAGGATGGTGGGACGGAAGCAGTGAGGTGGTGTCTGATTCTCCACGTTTCTCGTCACTCCTGCCTCTTTGGGGTTTCGGTGTAGAAGATCTTAGGTATTTGTCCATACTAGTAGTTATGAGCTCATGAGGGTCGGACGAGTGATATGGGTTGTCGTTGGTTATAAAAATGAGAAGAGATCTATATTACGGTTATGGCCGGTGTAAATTCACATTATACTGTGAAATGTTTCCATCAGCGGATGACTGAGGGCGTTTGTATTACGTCCAGTTGACAGGAAGATGTAGTTGTGTCTACCAGGTAGAAAGTTATTATCGCCAGTATATGTGGTGGCAGTGAGATTTAGAGGGCGTGATAGATAATGTTGGTAGTGTAGTATTTCAATCACAACGGCAATCCGGCCTGCGGCATCACCGAGTGAGGACGCCAATTGGAGACAAATTAGTAGGTATTGAGTATATCTCACTCACCTCCCACACACACGGCGATGGGGAGGGGGGGTGAAGATGTAATTCACTTTGTGGCTGTGGACTGGAGAAATAGTATTAAATCTTGTGATCCGTTTCAGTAAGATGATATCCAGGGTATATCAATCTGTAGAGAGTGGGGGAAGTGAGGATATGTCAGACCTGTTGTGGTTCTGTGTTTGTTTATATATAAGCGAGTGTTCATATATTTATTACATAAGCATATCCCCTCTTCTTCAGGTCCCCCCTGTGTCTCACCACTGGTATATATATTAGTGCCCAGGGTAATGGGGAGTGAGGTGCAGGGAGGTTATCACCTGCTGAGTGGTGCTTCAGCGTACGCCGAGGGAGACCCGTGCTAGTGCAGCACCGGAAGTGCGGCTCCACGGCTCTCCGGCTCTCCGGCTCTCTCCTTCTCTGAGCGCCGGGTCTCGTCTCCCGCTTCGCCAGCCTTCTGGTATGGTGCAGGTGGTGGGGGGGTATCTTCCAAGGTCCCCAGCAGGTCGTAGGGTTCCCCGAGGTGTTTTCACGGCCGCGGGTAGTCCCGGCGACCGCGTCCGTCTCCCGGAGCTTCCCGGCGGGCAGCTGTTGAAATTTAGGCCGCGGCTCCGGCGTCTAGTGCAGGCCACAACCTGCAGAGACCGCAAAAACGGTCTCTCGGCTCCACGACCAGATACACCGACACCCTGAGCCTCAGTACAGATAATGAGGTTAGGTTGGGGGTAATTATTATTGTTGATTGTGTTGGTTTTCTGATAGGAAAGCAGGAGGTTTAATTCTCTGCTTCCAGTCGTCTCTCCAGTCAGGCCACGCCCCCTTATTATTATTTTTTTAATGAATATTTTTTTTTAACAGGGCTACTCAGACATAGACACATTTCTAATTAGAAAATACACATTATAAGTATATGACAATTATCAATAATAGCTGTTACTAAATATTGTACAGTTAATGTTAGTTCTAAAACCGTTGTGCACCAGTATAATGTAAACTGTTTGTTCTTAGGATTCAGTTCATCTGGAGAAGATCAGCCAGGTCATAGGTATGTTGTCTATGATGAGAAACTGACAAACCAAGCTATGGCACCAAGTAAGATGACACCTTCACACAAAACACTCACATTTACAGTATGTAAGAAACTATGTTAAAAGCTTATAGCCAGGCTAGACAGTTATCCAAAGTCCTAACTATTTCTGAGTAAGGCCAACAAGCAAGCTACAGTACAGTATGTTGTTCCTCAAATTGTGGCAACAAATAAAAAATTGTACAATACAGCTAAATCAGTAATTTTACCAGCATACAGTAAATTTGTGAATATTGGGCCTAATTCAGGTTGGATCGCAGTGGATTGCAAATTTTGAGAAAAAGATGCAGGCGCATGCCCAGCTCCCGTCCTGCGCATGTGCTCGCATTTTCTGCGGTGGGCCGCCGAAAATCTGCGCATGTGCTCGCATTTTCTGCAGGTGGGCCGCCGAAAATGCGATTGCCTCTGCCTGTCAATCAGGCAGAGGCGGTCGCGGGGCGGGGGGCAGACAACGCTCCATTTCCAGGGAGGAGACGGAGTGTTACGGGGGTGGTGAAGCGCGAACGGGGGTGGAGGCGACCAAACGGGGTTGTGATCATGGTTGCTGCGTGATGTCACATGAGGCCGCCGTGATTGAGAACATGGCGGCGGGACTCCTGCGGGTGCAGCTTAGCTAGGCTTCCTCAATTTCTGCTAACAAGCAAAAATTGTGGTGCATTCACAATTTCTGCTTGTTGAACTGGGGGAGGCGCCAATCAGCATGCTGGGCGGCCTTGCCCAGCAATGGGCGGCCCCCTGCATGCGATCCAAAGGATTGCAAATTCTGCTAATTAGCAGAATTTGCATTCCTTATTGAATTAGGCCCATTATGTTTGGTTAGGAATATGAATACATTTTTAAATTCCCTAAGATAACACTTAGTTGACGTATACAAGATATTCTTTGCCATCTACAGTAGTTGGATGAGTCAACTGACATTACTGAAATAGCTCAACTCCAAGCATTCAGCAAGTTTGCTTATAATGAAGATTTTATTGCACAATTTTAATTTTGCAAACGCTTCCTAAAATAGAGGCCAATACATTTTTGATGTTGTCAATAGTTGTTTCAGTTCTCACAATTTGTCATGGAAATCATGCATCAGCATTTGCATAGATGGTGCTCCCCATGGGCGTTCTAAGTGAGGAGGGTGCCTTTGTGCCAGCTCCATCCCATCCCCCTACTCTCTAGCCAGCAGCACAGGCAGTAGACTGTCAGAGTCTACTGCACCTGCACAGATTCCCAGTGATTTGTGTAATGGGCCCTCCTGGACCCAGGAGCCCATGTGCCCCATGAAGCCTGCATCTATTATAGATACACCTCTGATGCTCCCTCTATGTTGGGGAGACTGAAGGTGAGGCGGCTTTCTCGAGGATGGATGCTTTCATGGTTCTATGAACTAAAGAAAGAGCTTCAAAAAAAATTCTATCTGAAAATTCTTAGCTGTCTGAACTCCCCAGTGATTAGACTTGAGGGTACATTTATTAAGCCTTAATATTGGGTTTTTCTGTGATTTGTTGTTTATTTTGAAAAGTGTGATATAATAAAGGCAAATTCGCAGAAAATTTGAATGAAAACCCCAACTTCAGATGACAATAGATGCAGGAGCATTTCTAGAGAGGGGGAGCCCCGTGTGCAGGCTCTGTCTGGGCTCCCTCCTCTAGCCAGCAGCAGTGCTTAGCTCTGGGGGAACCCTAGCACTGTCCCAGAGTCTAGTGCTCATACACAGATCTCCGGGAAAATGGTGAAGCAGATATTTTCCCAATGATTCTTCTACTGCGCATGCGGAAAACACTGGTAAAATGGTGCTGCACCATTTCCCCAGTGATTTCTGCAGCTGGACTCCGGAGGGTAAATATTAAAAATAATGGGTGCAGTGTGGGCCCCATTCATGTTAGTAAAATCAACTGATTAATCACACCAAAATAGTAAAAAAGAATATTCTACTAAATGTTGGTCTGTGAGAAATGCCCCAATTATTCCAAACTTCATCATTATGCAAATAAAAGAGGACTAATTTACCTGCAGCAATGTTGCTAAAGCAGGCATTACCCCTATCCACTTTCCTAAGATACTCAGCACTCCATCTTCTGACAGAAAGCGGCCTGGAGGCTCAGCAGCTTATTGAGGTAATGCAGAGCGTATGCAGACTTAGGAGATCCAGAGAGTGGTTATCTCTCATTGCAGTGTCTGACTTCCTCAAGACTCAGCTTGCACCAGACACTATACAGTCATGTGCTGTAGCAAGCCAGCAAAAGCTGCTGGCTATTCTGCAGATTTTTGTTACTGGGTCGTTCCAGTCAGTCACCTCCTCCCATTATATCGCTCAGGTGCTGGCAGCCCTGAAGGTGATCACATACATCTATATGTGCTTCACTAGCCAGGAGTAACAGTGGCATGAGAAAAGGGTAGCTTTCTATAGTCTTGCCAGCATATCTAATGTCCTGGGAGCTATAGACATAATGGGCTGAGGACACATAAAAATAGGACTGACATATATATATAAATAGGCACCATGCCTATTCAACAAATGTGTAGGTGGTGTGTGATACAAAACAAAAAATAATGACTGCTATAGTTGGCTAACCTGGCTCATGTACATATTTCTTTATACTCAGTGAGTCATTCCTCTATGATAAGTTTGAGGCAGGAAAAATGAGGGATGGCTTCTGGATATGTAGACTTTTTTGTCACATTACTATAAAGCTACAGAAATAAATGTGTGTTGTAAAACTATATAACCAATATTATTTTTGGGTAACAGGTGATTCAGGCTACAAGGCTGCTGCTCCTGACTTCTGACTCCATTGTTACTTCGGTAGACTCCACTTAGCTTAAGTGTAATAATGGCCACAAATCCACTAGATCAGTAACAGTATGTCCTGTTGGCCTATTAAAATATAGGTTCAGGTGTCTTGACAAATTGGATGGAATTTTGCTATTTAGTCATAATAATGGGGCTGATCTTGTGCTATGCTGCTGTTTATTGCATAATTTGGCAGTACATCAGTCTCCTCCCACAGATTATGCAATAGACTTTGGGCAGGTCTTGATACCAAAGTGGGAGGCAGATCAGGCAATCACTAACCAACAGCATTTTCACCTGAAAGTATACTTGACAGCATGTACATTTTTGGAGTAAAGATGACTTGACTAAATTAATTGTGTGTTAAAAGGACAAATGTTGGTATAACGACATGTGAACAAATTATTCTACTAACTAAACTGTGTTTGGAAAAGGTTGAAATAAACTAATGTACGAATAATAGATATAACACAAATGAATGTACGGGATCTGGTCATGTGACCCGCACTCGAGATCCCGGCCGTCACCATGCCGACGCCGGGATCCCAAGTGATCAAAAGCCCTACAGTCGACTAACAGGGACTATTCCCACTCATGGGTGTCCACAACACCCATAGAGTGGGAATAGAACATGCCGAGCACAGCGAGCCGGCACAAAGCTTTGTTGAGCTCACCCCCCCACCAGCATTCTGCGGCTGGGATCCCCACCGCTGGTCACCCAGCCCCAACCCTAATGTACTAGATGTTTTTACCAAATGCAAAGACCCTTTATAGCAATTTTTTTTTTTTTTTTAAATAGAGACTACAAAAAATAAACTTCCACACTGATTTAAATTAGAGATGTGCGGCGGGCACTTTTCGTGTTTTGTGTTTTGGTTCTAATTCTCCGCTCATGTTTTGGTTTTGGGTTGGTTTTGCTAAAACCACCCTTTCGTGTTTTGGTTTTAGTTTTGGATCTGGATGATTTTTGAAAAAAACAACAACATAAAAACAGCTAAAATCAAAGAATGTGGCCCATTCTTTGATTTTACACCTGGCCCATCTATGAGTGACACTGCAGTGGCAGACAGGGTGGCACTTAAAAAAACTAGGCCCCAAACAGCACATCACGCAAAGAAGAAAATGAGGTACAAGATGGAATTGTCCTTGGGCCCTCCGACTCACCCTTATGTTGTGTAAACAGGACATGCACACTTTAACAAACCAATCATTTTAGCTACGGGGTCTGCCACTTGACTGTGGCTGAAATGACTGGTTTGTTTGGGCCCCCACCAAAAAAGATGCAATCAATCTCTCCTTGCACAAACTGGCTCTACAGAGGCAAGATGTCAACCTCATCCTCCGATTCCTCACCCCTTTCAGTGTGTACATCCTCCTCCTCACAGAGTATTAATTCGCCCCCACTGGAATCCCCCATCACAGGTTCCTGTGTACTTTCTGGAAGCAATTGCTGGTAAAGGTCTTCTCTGAGGAATTTATCATTCATTTTCATGAACATCATCTTCTCCACATTTAGTGGAAGTAACCCCCTATGCCGATCACTGACAAGGTTACCGGTAGCACTCAACACTCTTTTTGAGTACACACTGGAGGGGGGGCAACTTATGTAAAATAAAGACAGTTTGTGCAAGGGCATCCAAATTGCCTATTTTTCCTGCCAGTATACATGTGGTCTGTCTGACATGCCTACTTGGATGCTGTCACTCATATAATCATCCACCATTCTTTCAATGGTGACAGAATCATATGCAGTGACAGTAGACATGTCAGTAATCGTTGGCAGGTCCTTCAGTCCGGACCAGATGTCAGCACTTGCTCCTGACTGCCCTGTAACACTGCCAGTAGGTGGGCTAGGAAATCTTATCCTTTTCCTCGCAGCCCCAGTTGCGGGAGAAAATGTAGGAGGAGCTGTTGACGGGTCACATTCCGCTTGAGTTGACAAATTTCTCACCAGCAGGTCTTTGAACCTCTGCAGACTTGTGTCTGCCAGAAAGAGAAATTGAACGTAGGCTTTAAACCTAGGATCGAGCACGGTGGCCAAAATGTAGTGCTCTGATTTTAACAGATTGACCCCCCTTGAATCCTGGCAAAGCGAATGAAGGGCTCCATCCACAAGTCCCACATACTTAGCAGAATCGCTCCGTCTTAGCTCCTCCTTCAATTTCTCCAGCTGCTTCTGCAAAAGCCTGATGAGCGGAATGACCTGACTTAGGCTGGCAGTGTTTGAACTGACTTCACGTGTGGCAAGTTCGAAGGGTTGGAGACCCTTGCACAAGACGAAAATCATTCTCCACTGCGCTTTGCCTATATCATAGGTGGATGTAAAGGTTTGAATGGCCTTTTGCTGCTCCTCCATCCTCTGAAGCATATAGAGTGTTGAATTCCTCCTCGTTACCACCTCTTGTTTCAGGTAATGGCAGGGCAGGTTCAGGGGTATTTGCTGGTGCTCCAGTCTTCGGTACGCGGTGGATGAATGTTGAAAGTGGCCCGCAATTTTTCGGGCCACCGACAGCATCTACTGCACGCCCCTGTCATTTTTAAAAAAATTCTGAACCACCAAATTAATTGTATGTGCAAAACATGGGACTTGCTGGAATTTGCGCAGATGTCATGCATACACAATATTGGTGGCATTGTCCGATATCACAAATCCCCAGGAGAGTTTAAGTGGGGTAAGCCATTGTGCGATGATGTCCCTCAGTTTCCGTAAGAGGTTGTCAGTGGTGTGCCTCTTACGGAAAGCAGTGATACATAGCGTAGCCTGCCTAGGAACGAGTTGGCGTTTGCGAGATGCTGATTCTGGTGCCGCTGCTTTTGTTGCTGCAGGAGGCAATACATCTACCCAGTGGGCTGTCACAGTCAAAGAGTCCTTTGTCTGCCCTGTTCCACTTGTATACATGTCCGTGGTTAAGTGGACGGTGGGAACAATTGCATTTTTTAGGACACTAAGGACAATTTTTCTGACGTCTCTGTACATTCTCGGTATCGCCTGTCTAGTGAAGTGGAATTTAGATGGGATTTGGTACCGGGGGGACACTACCTCCATCAATTCTCTAAGTCCCACTGAACCAATGGCGGATACCGGATGCACGTCTAACACCAACATAGCTGTCAAGGCCTCAGTTATCCGCTTTGCAACAGGATGACCTCTGTCATATTCATCTTCCTCACAAAGGACTGTTGGACAGTCAATTGCTTAGTTGAAGAAGTACAAGTGGTCTTCCGACTTCCCCTCTGGGATGATGAGTGACTCCCAGCAGCAACAACAACAGCGGCAGCAACAGCAGCAGTAGGCGTACCACTCAAGGATCCTTCCGGAGGAATCCCGGTTAGGAGAGGACTACTCAGCCTTGCCAGTGACATGGCTTTCAGGACTACAGATGTTCCTGACTGAAGAGGAAGTTGACGTTAAGGGAGTTGGTGGTGTGGCTTGCAGGAGCTTGGGTACAAGAGGAAGAAGCGATTTAGGTGTCAGTGGACTGCTTACACTCTTACCCAAAGTTTCACAACTTGACACTGACTTCTGATGAATGCGCAGCAGGTGATGTATAAGGGAGGATGTTCCTAGGTAACATCCTTACCCCTACTTATTACAGATTGACAGAGACAACACACGGCTTGACACCTGTTGTCCGGATTTGTAGATAAATAATTCCACACCGAAGAGGTGGCTTTTTTGGTATTTTGTCCTAGCATCACAATGGGCTTATTCATCCCACGGACAACAGGTGTCTCCCCCGGTGCCTGATTTAAACAAACCACATTACCATCAGAATCCTCATCGTAAACTTCCTCCTCAGCACC
Organism: Pseudophryne corroboree; assembly: GCF_028390025.1. Lineage (NCBI taxonomy): Eukaryota > Metazoa > Chordata > Amphibia > Anura > Myobatrachidae > Pseudophryne > Pseudophryne corroboree. The sequence continues at coordinate 819,889,031 of NC_086445.1, read as the reverse complement.
AGCATCACCCATATCTTAATCCTGGTGTACTTCAGCAGTGACATCTTCAATTTGAATATCAGAAACTGGATTGTGGATGCTAATTCCAGCACTTGCAGAGGGCGTGCGAATGGTGGAAGGAGCCACCTCTTCCTGTCCAGTGTTGGGAAGGTCATGCATCGCAACCGCCGACACAGTTGGACTCTCCTTGGGGATTTGTGATACCATCTTAGAACGCACAGTTCTTTGCTGTGCTTTTGCCAGCTTAACTCTTATCATTTTTCTAGCAGGAGGATGAGGGCTTCCATTGTCATGTGAAGCTGAACCAATAGTCATGAACATAGACCAGGGCCTTAGCCATTCCTTGCCACTCCATGTCAAAAATGGTATGTTGGCAAGTTTACAATTTTCCTCAGACGATTTAAATTCATTTTTTGGGGTCATTTTACTAAACTTTGGCTTTTTGGATTTTACATGCCCGCCACTATGACATTGGGCATCGGTCTTGGCAGACAACGTTGATGGCATTTCATTGTCTATGATATGACTAGTGGCAGCAGCTTCAGCAATAGGAGGAAGTGGTTCTTGATCTTTGCCTATTTTATCCTCCAAATTTTTGTTCTCCATTATTTTTCTGGAGTTATATAACACAATATGCAGCACAGTAGAGCATATTCCTACACCACACAGGGCAAACCCTGTAAATATTATTTGGATTAATAATAATAACAACAACCCCTATAAATTAAGTAAACAATATACAGCACAGGTCAGTACCACTGGATTTATACGGCAGTATCCATGGAATTATACAGCAGTATCACTGGAATTATTCGGCAGTATCACTGGAATTATACGGCAGTACCACTGGACTGGATTTATACGGCAGTACCACTGGACTGGATTTATACGGTAGTATCACTGGATTTATACAGCAGTATCACTGGAATTATACGGCAGTATCACTGGATTTATACGGCAGTACCACTGGATTTATATGGCAGTACCACTGGACTGGATTTATACGGCAGTATCACAGGATTTATATGTCAGTACAACTGGAATTATACGGCAGTATAACTGGAATTATACGTCAGTATCACTGGAATTATACGGCAGTATCACAGGAATTATATGGCAGTGCCACTGGACATATAAGGCTGTATCACTGGATTTATACGGCAGTACCACTGGATTTATACGGCAGTACCACTGACTGGATTTATACGGCAGTATCACAGGATTTATACGTCAGTCCCACTGGAATTATATGGCAGTATCCCTGGAATTATACAGCAGTATCACTGGAATTATACGGCTGTACCACTTGACATATACAGCAGTATCACTGGATTTATATGGCAGTACCACTGGACATACATGGCAGTATCACTGGACTGTATTAATACGCCAGTACCACTGGATATTTACAGCATGACCACTGGACATATATGGCAGTATCACTGGATTTATATGGCAGTACCACTGGATTTATATGGTAGAATCACTGGACTGGATTTATACGGCAGTATCACTGTATTCATACAGCATGACCACTTGAATTATACGACAGTATCACTGGAATTATACGGCAGTACCACTGGATTTATATGGCAGTACCACTGGACTGGATTTATACGGCAGTATCACTGGATTTATACCCCAGTACCACTGGAATTATATGGCAGTATCACTGGAATTTTACGGCAGTATCACTGGATTTATACGTCAGTACCACTGGACTTATACGGCAGTACCACTGTTCTGGATTTATTTTGCAGTATCACTGGAGTTATACGTCAGTACCACTGGAATTATATGGCAATATCACTGGAATTATACAGTAGAATCTCAGGAATTATATGACAGAATCACTGGATTTATACAGCAGTACCACTGGACATATACGGCAGTATCACTGGACTGGATTTATACTCCAGTACCACTGGATTTATACAGCATGACCACTGGACATATATGGCAATATCACTAGAATTATATGGCAGTACCACTGGACACATACGGCAGTATCACTGAAATTATATAGCAGTACCACTCGACTTTTACGGCAGAACCACTGGACTGGATTTATACAGCAGTATCACTGGACTTATACGCCAGTACCACTGGAATTATATGGCAGTATCACTGAAATTATTTGACAGTATCACTGGAATTATATGGCAGTACCACTGGATTTATACGGCAGTACCACTGGACTGGATTTATACGGCAGTATCACTGGACTTATTCGCCTGTAACACTAGAATTATACGGCAGTATCACTGGAATTATACGGCAGTACCACAGGATTTTTATGGCAGTACCACTGGACTAGATTCATACGGCAGTATCACTGGACTTATGTGCCAGTACAAGTCAGTACTGGACTTATACGGAAGTATCACTGGAATTATACAGCAGTATCACTGGAATTATACGGCAGTACCACTGGACATATACGGCAGTATCACTGGATTTATATGGCAGTACCACCTCACATATATGGCAGTATCACTGGACTGGATTTATACATCAGTACCACTGGATTTATTTGGCATGATCACTGGACATATACGGCAATATCACTGGAATTATATGGCAGTACCACTGGATTTATATGGCAGTACCACTGGACTGAATTTATACGTCAGTATCACTGGATTTAAATGCCAGTACTACTGTAATTATATGGCAGTATCACTGGATTTATACGGCAGTATCACTGTAATTATACGGCAATACCACTGGATTTATACGGCAGTACCACTGGACTCAATTCATATGGCAGTATCACTGGACTTATACGCCAGTACCACTGGAATTATACAGCAGTATCACTGGAATTATACGGCAGTACCACTGGACATATAAGGCAGTTTCACCGGATTTATACGGCAGTACCACTGGACATATCTGGCAGAATCCCCAGACTGGATTTATACTCCAGTACCACTAGATTTATACGGCATGACTACTGGATATATACGGCAGTATCACTGGAATTATATGGCAGTACCACTGGACATATACGGCAGTATCACTGGAATTATATGGCAGTACCAATGGACTTATACGGCAGACCCACTGGACTGGATTTATACAGCAGTATCACAGGATTTATACACCAGTACCACTGGAATTATACGGCAGTATCACTGAAATTATATGGCAGTATCACTGGAATTATACAGCAGTACCACTGGATTTATACGGCAGTACCAAAGGACTGGATTTATATGGCAGTATCACTGGACTTTTACAGTACGCCAGTACAAGTCAGTACTGGAAATATACGGAAGTATCACTGGAATTATCTGTCAGTATCACTGGAATTATACGTCAGTATCACTGGAATTATACGGCAGCACCACTGGACATATACGGCAGTATCACTGTATTTATAAAGCAGTACCATTTCACATATACGGCAGTATCACTGGACTGGATTTATACGTCAGTACCACTGGATTTATACGGCATGACCACTGGAAATATACGGCAGTATCACTGGAATTATTTGGCAGTACCACTGTACTTATATGGCAGTATCACAGGACTGGATTTAAATGCCAGTACCACTGGATTTATACGGCAGTACCAATATGGCAATATCACTGGAATTATACGGCAGTACCACTGGACATATATGGCAGTATCACTGGATTAATACGGCAGTACTGTTGGACATATACAGCAATATCACTGAACATATACGGCCGCACAGGGACACCACCACTGGACTGATGCAGGATAACAGCACCACTGCAATGGACTGGACTTAAACAGCAGCACTGGACATATAGCAGCAGAGAACACAACCACTGTGACTGGACTGATGCAGCAAAAGACACTACCACTGTACTGATGCAGGATAACACAGCACCACTGCAGTGTACTTTACTTATAGAGCAGCACTGGACTAATGGCAGCAGAGGACACCACCACTGTGACTGGACTGATGCAGCACAATACACCACCACTAAACTGATGCAGCACAACACAGCACCACTGGACTGGACTTATACAGCAGCACTGGACATATGGCAGGAGAGGATACCACCACTGTGACTGGACTGATGCAGCACAAGACACCACCACTGGACTGATGCAGCACAAGACAGCACCACTGGACTTGACTTATACAGCAGCACAGGACATATGGCAGCAAAGGACACCACCACTTTGACTGGACTGATTCAGCATAAGACACTACCACTGTACTGATGCAGGACACTGAGGACGGAGACCTATATTCTCGCTACACTCTCCAATGCCGGAGTGAAAATGACGGCGACGCGCGGCTCCTTATATGGAATCCAAACCCTGAGAGACAGCGGGATGATGAAGTTTTTCCTTTTTCTGGTTTCTGAGTCAGGTGGGAAAACCCGTGCCGGGCTCGGATATGGGCTCAGGTGGTGAAGTTTGGGGGGGGTTTGGTTCTCAGGAAACCGAACCCGCTCATCTCTAGTTCCAGCGGTTAAAGTGAGCTGGAACGGGACGGAACTGCGTTCCGTCAGTTCCATTTGGAGACGGAATGCAGTTCCACCTCCTCCAGCTCACCCAACCCTATGTGTCCCCGGCGCCGCACAGGGAGATGACGGGCGCCCGCTTATATTGTGTTACCAGCGGGCGCCCGTCTCTCCTGAGCTCCGGCTTCCTGCACTGTCACCATGCGATGTGCACTATGGGAGAGATGTCAGTCATGATGTCCCTCTCATAGTGCTGAGGAGCGGACGACCAAGAGAAGAGGACTGCAGCGGCCTGGAAGCGGGTGCGGGGCTCATTGAGTATGGTGTGTTTTTTCTTCCTTAGTGCAGTGGGGGCATCCACTGGTGGCAAACTACGGGGGGACATTACTACTCGGTAGAGATGAGCGCCTGAAATTTTTCGGGTTTTGTGTTTTGGTTTTGGGTTCGGTTCCGCGGCCGTGTTTTGGGTTCGAACGCGTTTTGGCAAAACCTCACCGAATTATTTTTGTCGGATTCGGGTGTGTTTTGGATTCGGGTGTTTTTTTCCAAAAACACTAAAAAACAGCTTAAATCATAGAATTTGGGGGTCATTTTGATCCCAAAGTATTATTAACCTCAAAAACCATAATTTACACTCATTTTCAGTCTATTCTGAATACCTCACACCTCACAATATTATTTTTAGTCCTAAAATTTGCACCGAGGTCGCTGTGTGAGTAAGATAAGCGACCCTAGTGGCCGACACAAACACCGGGCCCATCTAGGAGTGGCACTGCAGTGTCACGCAGGATGTCCCTTCCAAAAAACCCTCCCCAAACAGCACATGACGCAAAGAAAAAAAGAGGCGCAATGAGGTAGCTGTGTGAGTAAGATTAGCGACCCTAGTGGCCGACACAAACACCGGGCCCATCTAGGAGTGGCACTGCAGTGTCACGCAGGATGGCCCTTCCAAAAAACCCTCCCCAAACAGCACATGACGCAAAGAAAAAAAGAGGCGCAATGAGGTAGCTGACTGTGTGAGTAAGATTAGCGACCCTAGTGGCCGACACAAACACCGGGCACATCTAGGAGTGGCACTGCAGTGTCACGCAGGATGTCCCTTCCAAAAAACCCTCCCCAAACAGCACATGACGCAAAGAAAAAAAGAGGCGCAATGAGGTAGCTGTGTGAGTAAGATTAGCGACCCTAGTGGCCGACACAAACACCGGGCCCATCTAGGAGTGGCACTGCAGTGTCACGCAGGATGTCCCTTCCAAAAAACCCTCCCCAATCAGCACATGATGCAAAGAAAAAGAAAAGAAAAAAGAGGTGCAAGATGGAATTATCCTTGGGCCCTCCCACCCACCCTTATGTTGTATAAACAAAACAGGACATGCACACTTTAACCAACCCATCATTTCAGTGACAGGGTCTGCCACACGACTGTGACTGATATGACGGGTTGGTTTGGACCCCCCCAAAAAAGAAGCAATTAATCTCTCCTTGCACAAACTGGCTCTACAGAGGCAAGATGTCCACCTCATCTTCACCCTCCGATATATCACCGTGTACATCCCCCTCCTCACAGATTATCAATTCGTCCCCACTGGAATCCACCATCTCAGCTCCCTGTGTACTTTGTGGAGGCAATTGCTGCTGGTCAATGTATCCGCGGAGGAATTGATTATAATTCATTTTAATGAACATCATCTTCTCCACATTTTCTGGATGTAACCTCGTACGCCGATTGCTGACAAGGTGAGCGGCGGCACTAAACACTCTTTCGGAGTACACACTTGTGGGAGGGCAACTTAGGTAGAATAAAGCCAGTTTGTGCAAGGGCCTCCAAATTGCCTCTTTTTCCTGCCAGTATAAGTACGGACTGTGTGACGTGCCTACTTGGATGCGGTCACTCATATAATCCTCCACCATTCTATCAATGTTGAGAGAATCATATGCAG